>NC_089581.1:65911523-66040823 GCF_019320115.1 Miscanthus floridulus
TCAAGAAGGTGCTTCAAGTGTGGAAGCAAAGATCATCTTGTTGCTCAATGCCCATACAATAGCAACAATGATGATGACAACAAGAAGAACAAGAAGGACAAGAAGGAAAAGAAGGAAAAGAAAGAGAAGAAGGACAAGATGACATTCAAGAAGAAGAAGGGTGGTTCATATGTAATCACTTGGGATAGTGATGCTTCCTCAAGTGATGATAATGACGATAGTGATGATAACAAGACCACCAAGAAGAAGGTTCTTGCAAGCATTGCTATCAATGAGAAGCCTTCGCTCTTCGAATCTTTATCATGCTTCATAGCTAAGGCCACTAAGGTACAATCTTGTGATGATGAAAGTGATGAAGAACATGTTGATGATAATGAACATGAAAATGAAAATGATAGTGATAGTGATGATGATGAACCTACTAAGGATGAATTAATTGACATGCTAGAAGATGCTAAAGAACACTTTGACATCAAGAGAAGGGAATGCAAAAGCTTGCATAAGGAACTTATAGCCCTTAAGCAAGCCTTTGATGAGCTCAATGCATCTCATGAGAGGCTAGAGGAAGCCAATGAGAAGCTTGAAAAAGCTCATAAAAAGCTTGAAAAAACCCATTCATCTTTGCTTGATGAGCAAAATAAAAAGAAGCATGTTGAAACTTGTAATGTAGGTTTAACTTGTGATATAATTGATGAATCACTATCTATGCCTATCATTGTTGCTCCTACTAACCCTTCTTGTAGTACTTCTACTTCTACCTCATCTAGTAGTGATGGTTTCACTTGTGATGCCTTACTAGTGGTTGAGAATAAGAACCTCAAGAAGGAGGTCACTAAGCTCACTCACACCTTAGCTAAGGCTTATGGTGGTGAGGACCGCTTGCTTATGTGCTTGGGTAGCCAAAGAGCTTCTCTCTACAAAGAGGGATTGGGCTATACCCCCAAGAAAGGCAAAGCGGCCTTTGCTCCTCATAAGACTAGTTTTGTGAAGAACAATGGTCGGTTTTGCACTAGTTGCAAGCAAGTGGGTCACAAAGAGCAAGAATACAAAAACAAGAGCAAAAATGCTAATGTATCCTCCATTAAGCTTGATTCATGCTATATGCTTACCAGGGGTACAAATGGTGTAAAGGCTAAGTTCATTGGTAAACCATGGATGGGCTCAAAGAAGAAATCTATTTGGGTACCAAAGAGCTTAGTGACTAACTTTTAAGGACCCAAGCAAGTTTGGGTACCTAAAAAGAATTGATCTTCTTTTGTAGGTAAATTACAAAGCCGGAGGAAGGCATTGGGTTCTTGATAGTGGGTGCACTCAACACATGATCGGTGATGCAAGAATGTTCAACTCAATCAACACCAATGGTAATGATGGTTATGATAATATCACATTTGGTGACAATGGCAAAGGCAAGGTTAAAGGGCTTAGTAAGATTGCAATATCCAATAACATGAGCATATCCAATGTGTTGCTAGTAGAGAGCTTGAACTTCAATTTGCTATCCGTGGCACAATTGTGTGATCTTAGATTCAAATGCATATTTGGGGTAGATGATGTAGAGATCATAAGTGTAGATGGCTCTAACTTGATCTTCAAAGGCTTTAGATATGAGAATCTATACTTGGTTGATTTCAATGCAAGTGAAGCTAAACTATCTACATGCTTGTTCACTAAGTCTAGCATGGGTTGGTTATGGCATAGAAGACTTGGTCATGTTGGAATGAAACAATTGAATAGATTGGTTAAGCATGACTTAGTTAAAGGCTTGAAAGATATTGTGTTTGAAAAGGATAAGCTTTCTAGCTCTTGTCAAGCCAGCAAACAAGTTGGAAACACCCATCCTAAGAAAAGCATGATGAGCACTAGTAAAGCATTTGAGTTATTGCACATGGATTTGTTTGGGCCAACTCAATACACTAGTATCGGTGGAAACAAATATGGCTTTGTGATAGTGTATGATTACACTAGATACACATGGGTATTCTTTCTAGTGGACAAAAGTAATGTGTTTGCAATATTCAAATCATTTGTCAAGGGCATTCACAATGAGTTTGAAACAACCATCAAGAGAGTTAGAAGTGACAATGGAAGTGAGTTCAAGAATACTAGAATTGATGAGTTGTGTGATGAATTTAGAATTAGACATCAATTCTCGGCCAAGTACACACCTCAATCAAATGGCCTTGTTGAGAGGAAGAATAGAACACTCATTGATATGGCAAGGTCTATGCTTAGTGAGTACAATGTGAGTCAATCTTTTTGGGCCGAAGCTATCAACACGGCTTGCTATTGTAGCAACCGCCTCTATTGTCACCCATTGAAAGAGAAGACACAATATGAGCTCTTGAATGGTAGAAAGCCCAACATTGCATATTTTGGGGTCTTTGGTTGCAAATGCTATATCTTGAAGAAAGGCACTAGATTGGGCAAGTTTGACAAGAAATGTGATGAAGGATTTCTACTTGGTTACTCCACTATAAGTAAAGCATATAGAGTTTGGAATTTGGATAGTGGTACTCTTGAGGAAGTTCATGATGTTGAATTTGATGAAACCAAGGGTTAACAAGTAGAGAATAAGAACTTGGAAGATATTAGAGGCATTCAACTTTCAAATACCATGAAGAATATGGATATTGGTGAATTGAGGCCTAGGCAAGTGAATGATGATGAAGATGATCAAGTGCAAGTGCTCTCTAACTCAAATGTGCAAGATGATACAAATCAAGTTAGTGCAAGTGGCTCTCATGACAATTAACAAGATCAAGTGGCTAGTACATCATCTCAACCAAATGATCAAGCAAGTACAAGCAATCAAGTCCCAATGCTCCAACCAACCAATGTTGCAAGAGATCATCCATTGGATACTATCATTAGTGATATTTCAAGAGGTGTACAAACAATATCAAGATTGGCATCATTTTGTGAACACTTTTCATTTGTGTCATCTATTGAACCAAAGAAGATAGATGAAGCAATGAAGGATGTTGATTGGGCGAATGTTATGCATGAAGAATTGAATAACTTCACAAGAAATCAAGTATGGGAATTAGTAGAGAGACCAAAGGGACACAATGTGATTGGAACCAAATGGGTCTTTAGAAAGAAGCAAGATCAAGATGGGATAGTAGTAAGGAACAAAGCAAGATTAGTAGCACAAGGCTATACACAAGTTGAAGGTCTTGACTTTGGAGAAACATATGCCCCAGTTGCTAGATTGGAAGCAATTAGAATCTTGCTAGCCTATGCCTGTGCCCACAAATCAAGCTCTATCAAATGGATGTTAATAGTGCATTCCTCAATGGCTACATCAATGAAGAAGTATATGTTGATCAACCTCCCGGTTTTGAAGATGACAAGAAGCCCAACCATATGTACAAGTTGAAGAAAGCATTGTATGGCTTGAAGCAAGCACCTAGAGCATGGTATGAGAGATTGAGGGATTTCCTACTCTCTAAAGGGTTCACAATGGGCAAGGTTGACACCACTCTTTTCATCAAGAAGATTGGAAAAGATCTATTTGTATTACAAATCTATGTTGATGATATCATATTCGGATCAACCAATCAAGACTTTTGTGATGAATTTGGAAAGATGATGGCTAATGAGTTTGAAATGTCCATGATTGGAGAGTTGAGTTACTTCCTTGGTCTTCAAATCAAGCAATTGAAGAATGGTACATTTGTGAGTCAAGGCAAGTACATCAAGGACATGATCAAGAAGTTTGGCATGAGTGATAGCAAAGTCATTAGCACACCAATGGGAACCAATGACAACTTGGACAGTGATGCAAGTGAAAATATGGTGGATCAAAAGTTGTATCGGTCTATGATTGAAATCCTACTCTATGTGACCGCATCAAGGCTAGATGTCATGTTTAGTGTATGCATGTGTGCAAGATTTCAAGCCTCACCAAGAGAAAGTCATTTGAAGGCTACAAAGAGGATATTGAGGTACTTGAAGCATACACCAAATGTTGGTTTGTGGTATCCCAAAGGAGCAAAGTTTGAGCTAGTTGGTTACTCCAACTCGGATTATGCGGGATGCAAGGTTGTAAGGAAGAGCACCTCGGGCACATGTCAATTGTTGGGAAGATCACTTGTTTCATGGTCATCAAAGAAGCAAAATAGTGTTGCATTATCAACCGCCGAAGCCGAATACATATCCGCCGGTAGTTGTTGTGCACAAGTACTTTGGATGAAGGCCACTTTGAGTGATTTTGGAATCAAGTTCAAGAAACTATCATTGCTATGTGACAATGAGAGTGCAATCAAGCTAACCAACAATCTGGTTCAACATGCAAGAAGAAAGCACA
Source organism: Miscanthus floridulus (assembly GCF_019320115.1). NCBI lineage: Eukaryota > Viridiplantae > Streptophyta > Magnoliopsida > Poales > Poaceae > Miscanthus > Miscanthus floridulus. The sequence goes on from NC_089581.1 coordinate 65,915,833, forward strand.
TTGATGTCCGCCACCATTTCATAAGAGATCACCAAAAAAAGGGGACATTTGCATTGAGAGTGTAGGCACTGAAGATCAACTTGCCGACATATTCACCAAGCCATTGGATGAGAAAAGGTTTTGCAAGCTAAGGAATGAGTTGAACATATTGGTTTTCTCAAATATGTGTTGATGCACCCCTACTCATACGACATGCCTCTCCTTCGAGCAATCCAAGGTAAAAGTTGATTGGCATGACATACATCTTTGCTAAGGACACGATTAGTGCATCTAGTCACATTTTCAATTTTATTAGGACATTTCAAGTGGTTCTATTTTATTAGGCTCATTCATGAAAATCAAATGATTTTGATGTCTATATGGTATCACTATTGCTTCTATGCTTGACTTGATCTTGTGATGGCATATGGCATGTTTATGGGCTTGTAAACCTAGTGTTTAATCTAGAAAATGAGCTATAAGTGTTTAACTCAACATGATACAAGATAACCCTTATTTGGAGGTGTGAAGAAGCTTGTCCTTAGATCAAACTGAGTTAAATATCTTTGGCAAATAATCTAGATTGGACCAAATTTGGGAATATGATCCTCACCCCATTGATTGACATTGATAAATCTCAACCTATCTATAATTTAAGTCTTTGTGGTCATTGATGACAAAGGGGGAGAGAAACAAAGATATAAGTAATAGGGGGAGAGTTTGACAAAGGGGGAGATATATGACAAAGGAAAGGGATCAATTAAAATTTTGAGCACACAAGTAGGGGGAGCAAGCTCATGAACTTGTATGGTGCATTTGAATGTGCATTTCATATGTTTGCTTGCATGGTATAAGTTTTAAATTCAAAATATCCATGCTTGTGTGATGTATGTTAGTTGTAAGATTGAATGATGAAATGAAATCACTAGATAACTTTCATTTCCAAGTGTTGTTTCCAAGTGGTATTGAGCTAACCATGGTGCTAAGGATGGTATATTGGTGCACTCCAATTGGTATCACACTTCAAAGGTCCATCTTTTATACCTTAGCATCATTTGGTAGACATTGTCTCCTATATTTCCTATCTAATCATATGTGCAAGCTACTATTCAAACTCTTAGCCCATATGTAGGGGGAGAAATTGCTACCATTTGGGGTTCATGAAACTTGTCCATATCCTTTTACACATGGTAAATATGCTTGGGCAAGCAACATGGATTCAATTGAATTTCAATTCATATCTTTGTGAAAGGGTTGTCATCAATTACCAAAAAGGGGGAGATTGAAAGCTCTAGTTTGGTTTTGGTGAATTGATGAAACCCTAAGTGCTAACCAAGTTTATCAAGTGATCATGAGATAGGTAGCACACCCCAAGTGATGAAGCAAATAAAGGCCATAGCATGATGATGATGATACCATGATGATGATCAAGTGCTTGGACTTGGAAAGAAGAAAGAGAAAAACAAAAAGCTCAAGGCAAAGGTATAAACCATAGGAGCTATTTTGTTTTGGTGATCAAGACACTTAGAGAGTGTGATCACATTTAGGATTGATAGCCATACTATTAAGAGGGGTGAAACTCGTATTGGAATACGGTTATCAAAGTGCCACTAGATGCTCTAATTCATTGCATATGCATTTAGGATCTAGTGGAGTGCTAACACCCTTTAGAATGTTTGAAAATATGCTAACACATGTGCACAAGGTGATACACTTGGTGGTTGGCACATTTGAGCAAGGGTGAAGAAGATAGAGTTGAAAAGGAGCTAGCCGCATGGGTTACAGAGTGACCGGACGTGTCTGGTATGGTGACCGAACACGTCCGGTATTTGGCGACGAACTCCGCGACCGAACACATCCGGTGTGAATCAGAAAACATAGTGTTCGGCAGTACAGTCGATCGGACGCTGGCAGCGTCCGGTCCGGTATCACCAGACACGTCTGGTCGAGCATGGATGCTTACTGTACTCCACCAAACGCTGAGGCTCAGCGTCTAGTCGTTTTCTAATAGACGCGTCCAGTCGGCCTGGTGGCTTACTGGACTCGACCGGACTCGGTGGCTCAGCGTCCGGTCATTCATAGTTTTGCGTCCGGTCTGAGCATCCGATCATAGGCCAAGAGTACCATCTTCTTTTATAATTGACTAGATGCTGCTCCCAGAGTCTGGTAACCATGTGACCAGCGTCCAGTACACTCTGTGAAACCCTATCTTTTCTGTACAGGGCGCCGGTGGCACTGTCGGACTGTCCGCACTCAAGTGCTAAACACAATGTGTATCACCTTTGTGCATGTGTGTTAGCATATTTTCACAAACATTTTCAAGGGTTGGCCACTCAACTTGTCACGCCACTCGATCCTAGCGACGATGCAAAGTTAGATCACTCGAGTGGCATTAGATGACTGATAAGCAAACAAGTTTGCCCCTCTTGATAGTACAACCATCTATCCTAAACCCGATCAACAACTTCTCTACACACCTATGACCGGTGAAATGAAATGCCCTAGGTTATACCTTTGCCTTGCGTATTTCATTCCATCTCCTCCAATGTTGATGCAACACATGCACCAACCAATCACCAAATGATATGATCCACTTCATATCATCACGTGATCTTGTTGGTTCATCGATCATGACCTCACTTGCTTTTCACCATTGCCTTCATCCATCAGCACCAAGTCTTACTCAAGCTTTACCGCCATGTGGTCCATTACTCCAAAGCCTCCGACTTGCCCTTCACGCTTGCAACCGGTCCATCAAGCCAAGTCATGTCTTGATCTTCTCCACCTTGATCACATGACTCCATTTCATGTCTCATGTGCAATAATCTCCTTCATCATCACATGTGTGAGCTTTGCAACATCTATGAGCCATCATCACTATCATGGCATATGTTTCTCACACACATGTACCTATGGACTAATCACCTGTGTATCTCACTTAAACACATTAGTCCACCTAAGGTTGTCACTCAGTTACCAAAACCAAACAAGGACCTTTTAAAAGTGTGTCAGGCTAGCTTTGAGGAATTGAAGAAGAGATTGACTATAGCCCTAGTATTGGTTTTGCCAGATCTAAGCAAGAATTTCTCTATCTATTGTGATGCGTCTCGTCAAGGTCTCAGATGTGTTCTTATGCAAGAAGGCAGAGTAGGGGCCTATGTATCCCAACAGTTGAGAAAGCATGAGCTAAACTATCCTACTCATGATTTAGAGTTAGCAGCAGTGGTTCATGCTCTAAAAATATGGAGGCACTATCTTATCGGACATAAGAGTTATATCTACACTGATCACAAGAGTTTGAAGTACATATTCACCTAGATAGATCTGAACTTGAGGCAACGTCAATGGTTAGAGTTGATTAAAGATTATGATATGGAGGTACACTATCATCCTAGAAAGGTGAATGTTTTTGCCAATGCTCTTAGTAGGAAGAGTTACGCCAAGGAGGTGCAAGTGGTAGCTATGTCAAGTGAGTTGTGTGCTGAATTTGAGCAATAGAACTTGGGCTTTGTCACTAATGCAGTGGAGTTGGTGATAGAACCCACACTAGGGCTAGAAATATGTTAGGGCCAGTTATAGGATGCGAAGTTGAGAGAGATAGCGGAGAACATAGTGATTGGTAAGGCACTAGGTTTCCGTATGGATGATAATGGAACTCTGGGGTTTGGAAAAAGACTATGTGTACCTAAGATTAAGGCTATACGAGATGCAATTCTTCATGAGGCACATGAGTCCGCTTACTCTATTCACCCTAGGAGTACCAAGATGTACTTGGATCTGAAAGAGAAGTATTGGTCGTATGGACTAAAGAGAGATGTTGCTGAGTATGTTGCTATATGTGATACCTGTCAAAGAGTCAAAGCAGAACATCAAAGACCTACAGGATTGCTACAACCAATGGAGATACCTAAGTGGAAGTCGGAGAAAGTTGGTATGGATTTTATTATGGGGTTACCACGCACTCAGAGGGGTTATGATTCAATTTGGGTGATAGTGGATCGGTTAACTAAAGTTGCTCACTTCTTACCGGTCAAGACTACCTATACTGGACCCCAATTGACTGCATTATATATGGAAAGAATAGTATGTCTGCATGGTGTTCCAAAGAAGATCATGTCTGACAGAGGTACTCAATTCACGTCACACTTTTGGCAAACAGTACATACCTCATTGGAAACAAAGTTGAATTTTAGTACAGCATATCATCCTCAGACAGATGGACAAATTGAGAGAACTAATCATATTTTAAAGGACATATTGAGAGCTTGTGCGTTACGGTATGGTACAAGTTGGGACAAGAGTTTGCCTTATGCAGAGTTTTCATATAACAACAGTTATCAGAAGAGTCTCAAGATGGCACCTTTTGAGGCTTTGTATGGACGAAAGTGTAGAACCCCATTGTTTTGGAATCAAACAGGAGAAACTCAAGTGTTTGGACCAGATGTTTTAAGAGACACATAAGAGCAAGTAAGGATGATTAGGGATAAATTGAGAGTGGCACAGTCTCGATAGAAGAGTTATGTTGACACTTGGAGAAGAGAATTGGTTTTCGAAGTAGGGGATTATGTTTACCTAAAAGTGTCACCAATGAGAAGTGTGAGAAGGTTTAACATGAAAGGAATGTTAGCACCAAGGTATATTGGGACTTTCAAGATTTTAAAGAGATGTGAAGTAGCATATCAGTTGGAATTGCTTGAGAGTTTGTCAGGTGTACATGACGTGTTCCATGTGTCTCAATTAAAGAAGTGTTTGTGTGTACCTGAGGAGCAGATATCGTTAAGGCTATACGAGATCTTACATATGAGGAATTTCCGATAAAGATTTTGGAGAAAGCAGAAAGGGTTACGAGGAGTTGAGTTATAAAGATGTGTATGGTTCAGTGTAATCGGTATTCAAAAGATGAGGCCATTTGAGAAAGGGAAGAGGATCTGAGGAAAACAAACCCACAGCTTTTTGAGTAAGCATCATCCGAATCTGGAGGACAAGATTCATTTTAGGGGGATAGAATTGTAACACCCTAAATTTTGCATGACTTTAAAATAGGAGAAAATAATTTAATTATATATTTTGTGAGCATTTAAATTTAGGAAAATAATAACTTTGTTAAAAATAAAATCAAATATAGGTCTACATACATGTATGTGCATACATGCTGCTGCATATTTTATTTGTGATGCTTTGGTTTGATTGAAATTTGTAAAAGAATTTGAATTTGACTTTAAATTGGATTTGAAGATGTGTGAAGAAAATAGAAAAGGAGTTTTATGTTTTCCTCTCTCCCTCTCTTGATTTCGGCCCGAGCAGCCCAGCTTTCGCTCGGCCTTCTTTTCCCGCAGGCCCTCATCTCTCTCCGCAGCAGCCTAGCAGGCCGGCACTATCGAGCCACGCCCACGCCGTTCCTTTCTCTCCCGAGCCTTGTGCTGCTGTTAGCCGGGCCCCAGCTGTCAGCCGTCTTCTCCTAACTCCGATTCGTTTCCACGTCGAACTCCGCCGCCGTCGGAAGTCCGCGGCCGCCACACCTCCTCCTTTGCCGTGCGCGCCAAGGCTCCCCGCCCTCATAAATAGCCGCCCCAAGCTACACCGCACTCCTATCTAAGCCTAGAGCCAGCGCCACCCTCGCTCTGAGCCGCAGCAAAGCCGCAACCCTAAGCTCCGCTGACGCGGTCGCTTCTGCGCAGTCGCTGCGTGTCGTCATCGGTCCCCGCCTTGGTATTCCATCTAGGTGAGTTCACCGTCATCTCCTCTCTCTCCCCGTTCCCTCGCTTTGCTCTGTGGTGGTCCATAGGGCCTAAACCGGCTCGCCGGTGAGCTTCCTCGCCGCCGTTCATGGAAGCCACCATGTCGGCCTTCTTCTCCGGCACCGCGCTCTCTCTCTCCCTCTCGTCTAATCTGAGCCGTCCAAATTCACCCGTACCCCCTTCGCCTGGCTTATTTTCAAAAGAACTCCTCAGGATTTTGATTATCGAACCCGCAGTCCAAAGTGTATTCAGAAAATACATTCTCGTCTTTTGAAAACGTAGTTTCTTTCGGATTAGAATCAAAATACGTTTTCATCTATTTACAGTTTTGCCACTAATCTTGTTTTAGCCATAAAATTTTTGTTTTAACTCTGATTTGGTTCGTTCAAGTTGCGTTAGGTTTGTAATTGAGTAATCTACATGTTAATACTACTGTTAAGCATGTTTTCAACTTTTAAAATTTGGGGTTAGATTCAATCTATTATTTTACTAAAGGAAATCTTGATTAATTCATAACTTCTTCGTTTTAGCTCCGATTTTTGTGATCTTCGCATCTGTGTGTTCATAGAGAGACGTAGATTCGTTTTATAAACTTTTCATCTTAATTTTATGCTGTTGGTGTACTATTCTAATCTATAGCCTTTGTTTACTTTGCATGATTGCTTCTAGATGCTTGTATGTTGTTGTGGTTATCGAGTATAGCCGGTGAGCAATTCGTGGGTGATCAAGAGTACTACTTTGATGAGCAGGAATAGCAGGAGCACTTTGTTCAAGATAAGTATAGCATGGGATCATCCTTGTTGACCTATACACCTTTAATCATTTAATTCATACTGCATGTGTCTACCTTGACTACCACTAAGGATTTTCTAGTACTTTGTTACCCTGTACCTTGATTCCTATGGGTTATTACATTGGGTAGTATGATGCTAGTGCTCGACTACAACCATGATCTTGTAACTTGACTAATGGAATATGCAATAAACATTAAAAGATGCTTTTTAGCAACATGGAATCAGGGGGTTAGAGCATTGGGCTATTTTATGGTGCTCTAGATTCCTCTCCCTAAGGACTTATCTGTAAGTGATTTTCCGAGACTTATAGTACAACTGTGAGGGTCATATGGCTCTGGCATTAGTCAAGTATGAGGACCTTTTCTAGCTTGTTAGTGATTACCTTTATGGCGCAAGAGGGGCTTCGACAGGTATGACCTTTGCCTGCCAGGTTGAGTGCATTTTGGTTTCTTCAGTCACTCCTTGAAGGGGAGTTCATGCTTATTGATGGGGAAACCTAGCGGCCCTAACTTGTTAGACGAACCTTTGAAAGGCTTCATAGTGAACCCTGTGGACCTTCCTAGGTAGTGGGTCAAGAGGCTGATCACCTCGGGCGAAAAGGTAAATCATGACTCACAGTGAAAGTGTACAACCTCTGCAGAGTGTAAAACTATTATAACAGCTGTGCTCATGATCATGAGCGGCCTTAGAACATTTACGAAATAAATGATCACTAAGAATTATCTGTTTATGCTATTCATTATTCATGTTTATATTGATCACGTGTTTTACTTCAGGAATTAAAACAATTTGTTGCTACTCTTATGCTAAAATTGTGACAATTAAAAGCTGAATATTGTTAAACCTGTGTCAAGCCTTTTGAGCCTCATGAACCCCATGTTACACTTGTTGAGTATGACACGTACTTACGCTTGTTTATTTTCATTATTTGGATAAAAATCCCAGATGGGTAACAGATGGCTATGGTAATGACGACTTTTCTGAGGATTACTACACTTGTGGTCAACCAGTTGACGTCCCTATGATATAGAGCTTTCGCAAGAGTTTTTCTTCTTTATACTTCCGCTACATTTATGTGAAGACTATGACTTATTATTCGTGATGTAATAAACACTTGTGATGGTACTATCTATAATTTATCGACTTATGTGTGTGACTGATATCTGAGCGCACATAAGATTTTGCATCCTATTTTGTCCTTAAAATCGGGTGTGACAGCTATCCAAAAGTAGAGAGCGAATGAGGTGTGATGAAGGGCTACTAAATTTGGAGAGTCATTTACAGAGTCTATTGGAGACATTTTTCCTTTAATAATAGCTATATTCACTTTTAGAAAACAATTTAGCTAATCTCTTGGAGACGCTCAACTTGGAAGATCAAATCATATCGAAGAGCACGCAAGCCATGTTGAGTGCCGAACCCTTAATTGTCTTGTGCTACTCCTAGATGCCTAGCTAGATGCTCATGTGGTGTAGTATGTTGTCTTGAGCAAGGTCGATCATCAAAGTGTTTTCTTGACAGGAGACCCACACTGCTCTTCAGTCTTCACACTAAACTGTGCGTCGTCGTCTGCGGCTTATCGATCGGGATGGAAGTGACATGTGTTCGGTTCGACAGGGGCAGTGCTCTCCACCAGTGCCTACTTACTAGTTGGAGTTGCTAGGAGTACTTGTTAGGATTTGCCCTGGCCTCTTGCATTGTGATATATACGTATTTCTGAGCAGTTTTTATCTGATGATCTGATTTGATTTGGTTTGATGCGGCAAAGTAATAAAGTCTCTTTCATCAGGATCTAATGCAGATTGCGCCATCGCGTACTGTCGCTTGCCTGTAGGGGTTGGAACTAGTCTAGAGTATCTGTGATCTGCGAAAGGTTGAGATTTTGTGCACTTTGGTAATTTGGCTTTGGAGTGATATATACGCGGGGGAATCTGTGAAAGTAGAGTGGAGATGATGATGCATGATGCCTGAGAGTGACATTTCACACATTTGGCGGCCTGCTAGGGCAAAGTCACATAGCGTGTTTTGCCAAAATGGTTACTACGCCGGCTTGCGCTAAGTTTCCTTGGCTCCGATCCATCCCATTTAATTTCATCTCGAGAACAATTACGAAAACTACAACGCATCATGCATGCAGCCAGGCAGCCAGCAGGGTCCCGTCCCGTCCCGTAGCGATCAGTCATCACGCGAGCGAGCGCGGCGCGCGATGCACATGCATGCATGCATGTTGACGACGTACGGTGCCGGCCAGTAGTCCACAGCCTGCCCACACGCTAGCAGCGACCCTTTCACAGATCCGAGTCGGAGGAGGGAGCTAGGAGACGAAAGGTGCAGTGCATGGAGAAATTGGGCCGGGGTGCAAGACAGATTGAGTATGGCACAAAAAGGACGGATGCGAATACTAAAGACACACTTCAAAGTGAATGTATGTGGGCCTGTTCGTTTGAACTTATCAGCCGGCTTATCAGTTAGAATCTACATATTTTTCTCTTACAATAAATCAGCTTCAGCCGGCTTATCAACCGACTTTAATACTAGCTGAACAGGTCCTTGCCCTCCCTCTATTTCATTAATAACCAGCTGCTTTCTACCGTTCCCATCCCTTTTAGATAAGCCGAACTACTCTCCATGCTAGAGCCTATACAATGACCAAGTCGTCGTTCCTATATGTGCCTTTTATCTGCCAGCTTCCTGATCCGTTCAACCAACGATGGCTCAAGATGCAACTGTGTAGTTTTTTGTGAACCTTCCTGAATTGAATTCAAGTAATGTACTTAGCAGCAGTTAGTATTAGAAGGTTAGAAAAACAACACTTTCTATTAGATGGAATTCTGACCTGGTAAGCTTTCAAGAGATTTCTCCACTTGTCCTGAGCCATGAAACAACGTAAGAGTATGATATTAGTCAATAGCATCTCACAATGAATTTACTTCATTGTGCAATGTGTCACTAATCTACTTCACCTTAAGATTCACTGCTGTCCTGATTGACCTTTTGAAAAAATTCTGCTTCAACATGGTCCATCGTCCAACACCAAATTTAGAGACACCTTGTACCAGCCTCTCTACTTCTTTAGCAGTCCACCGGCTATTGTTTTTCCTACTTGTGTAGAACATCGGATTCTGTCAAACAACCAAAAAGTAGTCATTTCAATTCTCTCCCCTGATGGGTGATAGGATAATTAAGAAACAAAATCTCTTGTTTGCCATCAAAACTTATACCCATCTCTTCTACTCCCTTCTTCCCAGAAAGACAGGTGATTCTAGAAATTTATAATCACAGCCGTATAGGATAAAAAACTATATAAGTTGGCTAAAATGCCATCAGTTTAAATTTTACATCCACGTCTGTGGAGCCCCTTAAGACCTTTTGTTTTTTTGGATGCGCATGTATTTGTCAAAATTCCCATACATCCAAACAAAGCCTAACTAACTGTGACTGGAAAAGACAATGATGTCCTTATTTTTTTAGGAAGGCGCGCAAGATGCAGCGCCGTGTGGCAGCCAAGCAGAGGCAGAAGGCGGAGAGCCTCGCTCCGATCCGATGTGCTCTGTCCCAGTTAGCAGTCGCAATCGATCATCATGGCAGCGGGACGCTCGCCGGGGCCACGGCACGTTGCCTTGCTGAAACAGAAACCACCTCAATGCTGGAACTGGACAAGTAAACTAGGCTAGGGCTAGGCTAGCCCGCTAGGTGAGTTTGGTCATTTTTTGAAACTGCTAACTGTGACAGAGACTGATGGAATCCGCTAAAAATGCATGGCATATAGGAGATGGAAAAAAAAATCTAAGAGTGGCAACGAAGGAAAGCACAGTAAATTTTCAATGACACGTAAAGGATAAGTATAAATTTCAATATCATATAAGGGATTTATTTTCTCATAATTAAACTTGTGCCAACCCATGGAGACGTCCTTCTCTTCCGAGTTCCTCTTGGGCCAGTCTTACTAGGTTCTGTCTGCCATGAAGAAATTAATAGACCATCAATACCTCATCTCGTCTCCTTTATCTAGGAGTACCAACATGTTTAAAAGTTTATTTACTTGTGCAAAAATCTACCAGGTTGTTAAAGTTAAGCATCTCAGTGTCTATTTGGTGAATTCCATAACCGCAGACCTGATGATGGCCATTTGCGTCTGGCAATGGAGAGGGAGGAGGCAAATCATCTGCACAGGAGAAGCTCTACAAATGAAATGTTGTTCCAAGCCATAGATAATGCCATATTAATGTTAATGGCATTTGGGAATTGAAACAGCTAAACATTGTACATAGGAGTACTATATACCTGATAAGCAATCATTTTGGTTTGCCGCATCTTGGGGCCCTTCCAGAAGTTGTAGGATCCACACGTCAACATCCTCGTCGCGGGCTCGGTAATTCTCCGTCTGTAAGGAGAAGATGTCTGTTCTCACGAATTGGAGGCTGATCTACCAGGATAGATGAACTATTATCACAGCAGATGGATCTTATTATATATTGGACTGCACGAGCCCAACTGAAAGGATTCTATCTGGACCCTGATTTCGTGTACTTCAGAGTTTGAGACATACTGCTGCTCTGGGATAAGAAACGAACTGAGCTGCAGAGATCGAACCCCCGTTACCTGTAGTTCGCCGAGAAAGCCGTAGATCGCCTGCTGCTCCATCCGAAACGCCCGATCTGTCCGGGAAGAAACCATGGAGAACGAAATCAGAAGTTGAGAGAAGTAGCAACGCGGTGAGTAAATCAGAAAGGTGCCAGAAGTACCTACCCGCGTTGTGGTGACTGGCCGGTGAGGAGTAGAGAGGAGCGAAGAGCGGCCAGCATACACCCGGAAGCCGCCTCGGAGGAGAGAGGGAGGTGCGATGGACCGTGGACCGTGGACGAAGAAAGGAGGAGGCAGACGAGAGGCAAGGCTGCTGCCTGCTGGTGGCCTATTGAGCGGAAAAAGCAATGCTAGGTATTAGAGAGAGAGAGAGAGAGAGAGAGAGCAGGACGCCGGACTTGAGCTTCACTCATGCTGCTGAAGTGAGATAGTGGTGTCACTTCTCATTATGTATGACAGTATCATTTTTCAATAATCACTAAAATTGTATTAACACAAAGTAATTTCAAATAAAACTAATAATTGAAGCGATGCTTTGTTAATAAGTTAAAGGTGCAAAAAGAATTTAGCTTCTTTGTAGGACATGACGTTTTAACGTCTTTTTCAACGACAGAACAGATTTGAGCCGACAAATGTGTTTGGCCGGTTGTTTTGAGGGTGGAATGATGAAATAAAGCCTGCACACTACCAAGTAAGTCTTGAATATGTTTTGCTAATCAAATCTGATCGGACTAGGAAATGAATGAACTTCAAATTTGCTTTATTTTATTATGAGCGGGACCTCTAACCGCTATTTGAAAAGTGAGTTAAATTCGATGATATATCCGTCCCGTCTGGCGCGGCTCAGTCCTGACACTCTCCTATCGGCGGACTAGCATTTGAATCTAAAAAAAAAGAAAAATTTCCCACTCAGGCTGTGGTGTCCCCCTCAGCTGCCCGAAGCCCCTCACCACAACGTACCTTCAGCCGACCTGCCGCCGCACAAGGTCCCGCAGCAGGGCACTCTCTCTTCCCCGCTCCCTCCCCATCATGAAGCGCTTGCTCCGACGTCTCTCCTGTGTGGCCGGCCCTTCCCGCATTGCTCCTTCCTGCAAGGCACCCAGCCCCTTTCCTCGCTGCTCCGCGCACCTGCGCTGCACCACCATCTAGCGCCGTGCCACCATCCACCTCGCCCGTCGCGGAAGGGAAAGGCATGAGAGGCATGCACCTGCGCCTGTAGAGGCCTGTGCCTGCGCATGTGCTCCCATCCACCTTGCGTAGTCGGCAGGAAGGGGAGGCCTGCGCCACCGCAGTTCCCCACCAGGCAGGTCGTGGCCGCCGGCAATGCTGTGTTTTCAAGTTTTTAGGCATTTTCAGACATGTTGCAAACATATGTTTCAAATGTTTTAGTTGTTTCAGATGTAAGTTTCAAGTGTTTTATACATATGTTGCAAAAGTAGATCGGGATGCTGCACATGTTGTAATGGGTATACACGTATGTTTCAAATGTTTGTTCCAAATGTTTCACCTGTTCCAGGATAAATGTTGCATATACATGCATGTTGCAAGCATATGTTTCAAGTGTTTTTAGGTGTTTCATACGTATGTTTGCAAGTGTTTCATCTGGATATTGCATATGTTTGCAATAGTTTTTAAATGTTTTTATGTGTTTTCATAAGTGTTTCAGATGCTTGTTTCAAATGTTTCATCTATCTTGTTTTATATATTGTAATTGTTGCATCTGGATGTTTCAAAAGTAAATCGAGGTGTTGCACATGGGATAAGCATGGGCATCCGGGGCGGTGTGGGGGGGACGTCCTGGGCAACGCGAGCGATGTCCGGGGCGGCGTGGGAGACGTCCCGGGCGGCGCAGGCCCACTGCTGGTGCGCGAGCCCAACGCGCTAGACGCTTTCTCGTTCCGGCTGCGTCCGGACGCTAGCGCCAGGATCAAACGTCCGGGTGCTAGCAAGTCCCTTCATTCAAAATGAGTGATATCGAGGACCCACATTTTTAAGAAATGGCTTTAAACATTGAGTTATACGCCCTCTTTGCTTGCAGGAGATGGAAAATGTTCCTATATCGTCTATTTAATTTAATTAATTTGATCATTATTCGGACTCCAACTGATGCGTGCCCGGACCTCATGCAAAAATAATGCAAAAGTATAGAATCTTTTTCCAAGATACCGCTGCAATAATGTAGAGAAGTTTTCTCACTTTTGAATGCACATCTTTATCTCTTCTTCTCGTTTTCTATGCACCACACCTCTTTAATTCCCATGCTTGGATCTAATGGTATTATCATTTATGTATTTAAATAAATTTATTTATAAAAATATATTCTATAACTAATCTAAAGATACTTATTTGTATCATGAATGTTAGTAATTTCTTATATAAATTTAGTCAAATTTTCAAAAATCATGCAATAAAGATCAATGATAATGTAGGCCATTATTTTCAAACTAGGAAAGGAGTGCGGCAGGGGATCCATTATCTCCAATCCTGTTTAATATAGTGGTTGATATGCTGACTATCCTTATTTCACGAGCTAAAGAGGTTGAACAAATTCAAGGGGTTGTTCCGCATTTGATAGATGAGGGACTTTCAATCCTTCAATATGCAGATGACACTGTCATCTTTATGGATAATGATTTAGAGAGGGCCAAAAACATGAAACTTTTACTTTGTACTTTTGAGCAGCTATCAGGACTCAAGATCAATTTTCATAAGAGTGAAATGTTTTGCTACGGAGCAGCCAAAGTCAGTCAAAAGGATTATGCACAAATTTTTTGGTGTGATTTGGGGTCGTTTCCGTTTAGCTATCTGGGAATTCCTATGCATCATAGAAAGCTCATGAATAAGGACTGGAAACATGTTGAAGAACGTTTTCAAAAGAGGCTAAATTGTTGGAGAAGTAAGATGTTGTCAGTAGGAGGGAGACTTGTCCTGCTTAACTCTGTTTTAAGCAGTCTCCCCATGGTCATGCTTTCTTTTTTTGAAATACCTAAAGGGGTTCTGAAAAAGCGGGACTATTTTAGGTCATGGTTTTTTTGGCAGAGCGATGAACACAAGAAAAAATATAGATTGACTAAGTGGGAGATAGTATGTATGCCGAAAGATCAAGGGGGTTGGGAGTTCTAAATTTCGATGTTCATAACAAGCGGGTGTCTCCTAAGCAAATGGCTTTTTAGGTTGCTAAATGGAGATGGGGTTTAGCAATAATTACTTAGGAATAAATATCTAAAAGATAAGACTCTGACACATGTTTAATACATGCCCGGGGACTCCTAGTTTTGGGCTGGCCTCATGAAGGTCAAGGGGGAGTTCGTCTCGTTGGGCAAGTTTGATCTAGGTGACGGGTCTCAAGTGCGATTTTGGGAGGACTCGTGGATAAGATCTCGTCCATTGAAATCTCTTTCCCGCATTATATAATACTTTAAGGAGAAAAGGCGCATCTGTAAGAACGGTGTTGTCTATGACACCGTTAAATGTGGCTTTCGGAAGATCTCTGGTAGGTGCTAATTTACAAGCGTGGCACGAGGTGGTTGCTATGATTGTAGATGTGCAGTTAACAGACCAGAGGGATCGCTTTGTATGGGGCTACATCAGAATGGATTATTTTCAGTCAAATCCATGTACAGTGCCTTATTAGGAGCCAAAGCTATACCATATAACACATTAATATGGAGACTAAAACTACCTCTCAAAATCAAGATATTTTTGTGGTATTTGTATAAGAGAGTAATCTTAACAAAAGATAATTTAGCAAGACGACAGTGGAAAGGAGATAGGAAGTGTTGTTTCTGTTCTTCTGACGAGTCTATACAACATCTACTATTTGACTGTCATTTTGCTAAATTCCTGTGGTGAGCTATTCATGTTTCCTTTAATTTAATACCTCCAACTAGCGTACACAATTTGTTTACAGGCCGGTTAGATAGGATAAATATGAAACTGAAATCTAAGATTCTTGTGGGTGCAAGTGCGATTTGTTGGACGATATGGTTAACCCGGTATGAAATAGTTTTTGACAAGATCCCAGCACCATCTTATTTGCAGGTTATCTTCAGGGGACCTACTGGATCAGGTTTTGGTCCCTATTAGAGAAGGAGGAGGATCACCAAATGATGAAGATGGGATGTAGGAATATTGAGACAACCGCGACGGAGGTGTTTGCAAGACACGGTTGGAGATTTAGCAATAGAATTGCTTTTTAGATGTCGATTTTGGAAATTTTTCTTTTATCCTCTTTGACTCAAAACTTTGTTTTTGAGATTGCGTGGACCACAGTGCTTGTATTTGTAATAAGGAACAACTATATGCATTAGTCGATACAGAAGCTGAGATGTTAATTTATTCCCTTTTCTAAAAAAAATTGTTTGACTTTAAAAAACGAGCATTCTTTTGTGAACGGAGGAATATTATTAGCTTTGTAATTAAATTCATTATCCACGTCCACTGCCAAGCAAACCACTGTCGCATACGTATGTTTTTAATATACACTGGTTGCTCAACGTCAAGCATTTTTTTAAGAGTCGCAACCACAGTCGACAACAAGCATTTCTGAAAGTTGATCCGTTCCGTACGTGCATGCATGTGAGCTAAAGAAACAAACAAAAAGAAAGGCTGCACTTTTCAAAAAGGAGAAAAACGAAAGGTCGGAGGCCGCAGCAGATGGAGATCAGGTCCGGGCCTTGTTTAGATTGGAAAAAATTTCAAACCGATGAATAGTAGCACTTTCGTCTTATTTGGTAAATATTGTCTGATCGTAGACCAACTAAGCTCAAAAGATTCATTTCGTGATTTCCAACTAAACTGTGCAATTAGTTATTTTTTTTACCTACATTTAATGCTCCATGCAAACGGCTAAAAATTGATGTGATGGAGAGAGAGTGAAAAAACTTGGAATTTTGAGGGTATCTAAACAAGGCCCCACTATCTCATGTTTCCAAGCAACAAATCAGAGTACAGTTAGGCCTGGTACGTTGCCTGACCTCCCTATCAATCTATCAGCTGATACTGATGGTTCGTCTGATTGATCCCTGTGATTACGAGTAATGTTAGAATAAGACCCTAGTGTGCTTGAACACAGCGAGAGTGGGTCCACAGAACAGTACTGTACTACGTGCGTGTGCTGAACAGTACTGAAGCACCGCCTTGCCAGTTGCCACCATGTGCCAAACAACTTCCAAGAAATAGTGTCTAGGCGTCCTTCTTGTGTTCTGGATAGTACTCCCTCCTTGTTGCAATGTGTGGAGAGAACAATGCTACCATAAAATTGCATATATATGTTTTTATTAAAACAATAGAACAAATTTTAAATGCTAGAAATATACTTCCTCCATCTTAAAATAAGTGTTATTCTCACCTTCGGAGAAATCTAATATATTTTTTTAACTTTGACCAAATATATAAAAATAATAATATTTATGGGTATCATTAGATGAATCATTCAATGTATTTTCATAATAAACTTATTTGGAGATGTAAATGTTGCTAATATTTTCCACAAAACCTAGTCAAACTAAGAAAGTTTGACTAACACGCATCCCATAGTGATACTTATTTTGGAATGGAGGGAGTATTTATTTTAAGACAACGCAGTTTTGGTGGATTAATTGTCGCCAGATGCCATCCTCTGTTGGCTGTTGTGCATGCTTGATTGGCGGTGGTCTATGTTTACCACCCCAAGAGCTATATTTGATTCACTACTGGATTCAGGATCTTTGCCGAGTGCCTGAGGCACTCGGCAAAGCCTTTGCCGAGAGCGGTACTTGGCAAAGAACACACAGTAAAAAATTGATCGGCAAAGCCCTCTTTGCCGAGAGCCCCCGGAGCACTCAGCAAAGAAAAGCGACCATCACAGCGCCAGCCCCGTTGACGGTCGCTTTGCAGAGTGCCAACCCTACAGGCACTCGGCAAAGATTATTTATTTATTTTTTTTTTAAAATCATTTGCCGAGTGCCCTCTATCCGGCCCACGGCAAAGATGTTTTATTTTTTTTCTTCTAAAAATTCTTTGCCGAGTGCCCCTGGCCGGTGCTCGGCAAAGTTTGATTTTTTTTAAAAAAAAATCTTTGTCGAGTGCCCTCTGGCCGGCACTCGGCAAAGTCTGAATTTTTTTAAAAAAAAATACTTTGCCGAGTGCCATGGTCATGGCACTCGGCAACGGGGTCCTTTGCCGAGTGCAACACTCGGCAAAGTGTTCCAAAACGACAATTTTTAATTTTTTTTACATTCCATCATGACAAATAAATTCATACAAACATATATCACATATATATCTCATCCATCACATATATATCTCATTCATCACATATATATCTCATTCATCACAAATATATCTCATCCATCCACACATCCATGCGCACATATCACATCCATCACAATATATAATAATAAGTGCTCAAGTCCATCCAAATAAATCCACAAGTCCATCACAAGTCCATCAAAGTCCATAAGTGCATCACAAGTATATCACAAGTCCATCACTAAGTGAACAACAAATGAAAAAAATACAACGTGCACTCATCTCAGCCACTGCGACTGTGGTGAAGGTCCAGCTCCATCATTCGGAGGTACATGAGGTGGATTATTCGAACCACCATCAGATGGAGACTGCACAAAGGAGAAAAGATTGCATGTGAGACAAGATTATTTAGATAGCTAATCTAGCAAGGTAGAGGCCATACAAGCAAAGCACAAGCGAAAGTAAAAAAACTTTCATACTCATAGGAGTAGCTGCGGCTGTAGGACGCGGAGGCGGAGGTAGAACCAACAGCCCAGCTGGCAGAGAGAAGCCCACACGTTGCCCAAGCCCTTGTAGGAACTCTGTAATGTCCGTCAGCCTCTGCGCCTGGGTCTCCCGCTCAGCCCACTCGGCCTCTAGCTGGGCCGCCATCCTCTGCTGCTTGGCCTCCAGCTCCTGATGTTGCCTCATTTCTTGTTCTAGCCGGACCTGCAATATTTCACTCCAATGTTTCTATAATGCAAAGCTAATTAAGGTGTGTAAAGATCAATGTATGACAAGTAAAATAGGAATAACCTCGAGTGCGTCGACCCGGTGCTGTGCAGCGGTCGGCCGTGTGCGAATGGCCAGGCTCTCGCTCATGCTCCGTGCTCAGATCTGAGAGAGAGAGGGAGTAGAGGCCGTGTCGATGACGTCGTCGCCAAGCTAGAACCACCCATGCTTCTTGCCTTGCCCCACCCTCATGATGGCCTCTCCATCGATGTCCTAGGTGCTCGGATCGTGGTCTGACCCATGGAGCGACCTCGCCACCTCAGTGTACTCACTGATGCGGGAGTGGACGCTCGGGTTCGTGTATGCCTCGGGCGGGTCCTCCAGGTTGAAGGAAACGTCGGACGTCGCCTTGCCCTTATGGGCCATACACCATGCCTGGAAGTCCAAGCAAGCCTGGCCACTATGTGACGCCGACTGCGAGAAAGACAGCACGATGATTAGAAATTAGGCAGAACTGAGCGTCACAATAGATAAATGAATTCGCATACCCATGCTTGTTTGTATCCGACGAGGCTACGGCTGCCTTGATGGTGTGCTGGACCTTGCATCTGCAAATGATGGTCCCAGGCATCCCTGTGCATCTTGAGGTACTCCTCCGTGAACCACCTCTCCACCATCATCGCCCAGCACTCGGGATACGCTTGGCACCACCAGGGAATCATCTACACGTCATCAAGTATTGGACATATAAGAAGATCAAATTCAACCAACTTAATCTCAAAACGAATCAATATTGATGTTCTTCATTTACCTGAAGGTACTGCTCCCGGGTCAGCTGCATCTCTCTTGCGTCTTTCTTGGTTTTCCTCTCTCCAAGCTTCGATCCGTAGTAGGTTACGATGGCCTGGATGCGCACCTCGTGATGCATGTCAGTGATGAGTTTTTTACAGGCTTTGGTAGTCACCTGCTCCGCCCTAGCCTCAAATCCCTCCTCACATCTATAATAAGTCTGCAAATAAAAGCGATGTATCCATTCATTATTTCAAGAAAAGTCCAATGAATGCGACGTATTGAGCAATGTTGTGCGAGGGAGACTTACCCAAAACTCTGCCTTGACCTGTGCCGCTTTGTTGGGGTACTCCGCATCGAGGGCGACGGTGTAGTGGTCAAACGAGTAGGCCGGCTCCATCTTCGATGCGTACGTGACAATGCCAGGGAAGTGTTGCCTGCACAGAAGACCCAGGATGCCGTTGACTAGCCGTGCGCTACCACCTGACACAACCACCCAGTTCCTGCACAAGTGATTAAGAAATTGTTTTAGTTTTTTTCATCATATCATATGAAGTAGTGGTGATAACATATAAAGTTACTTACTTTTGCCCTTCGGGGTGAATCACTAGGCGTTGGTGAGGAAGCAGAACCTGTGGGAGGCTCGTGGGACCTCGCAAGTAGACACTCGAAGAGGAGTCAGAGGAAGCGGAACCCGTGCATACCACTTCCCCCTTCTCCTCCTCCTCGTCCGTCTACCGAACCAGCTCCTCGTCCGACTCATCCACGGGCGCCACCTCCTCCTCTAGCTCCTCCTCACGCGGCGTGGGAGGAGATGACCCCCTCCTATGGCTGGCGGTCCTCCTCCTCCTCCTCCTGTCCGATCCCTCTGCCGCCCCCTCTGCTTCCTCCTACAGCCGGCGTGGTCTTTGGTAAATCGAGTTCATAGATCTATGACGGTCGCCCGCCATCTTTGTTCAATCACCTACAATAAAAAAGAAAAACAAGACGTAATTAGAAATAGGTGCAAATATGAACAAAACATAATTACAAAAAATATAGTAATACATGTATTAGAAATATATGCAAAAATGAACAAAACATAATTACCAAAAACATAGTATTACATGTATTAGAAATAATCTTCATGATTGAGATTAGCTAGATCATAGGTCTCGTCATCACTATCAACATTGTCCAACTCATCAACACTACCCAAAGGAGGAAAGTTGTCTTCATTGTCGTTGCCTAAACGTAATCGCTCAAGCATTTGTATGTCCTTCATATTTCACACCTCGTCTCCAGCGTCCTCATCATCATCCCTTTCATTGTCTGCTTCCATTCCTATCTCTTCGGTTAAGTCTATGTCAAACCTCCCTTGTAGCCCCTCTTCTTGATAGAACTCTCTAGCATATGTGTTTGGGTTGAAGTTGTAATCTTCATTGTTTGGGACAGGTAGTTTACCGTGTGGTGATACCTTGTGCACAATAGACCAACCCTTAAGATGCTCGGCGTCTTTGCATGTGTATGACGTATAATAAACCTGGATGGCCTGTTGAGCCACAATGTAGACATCTTTTCCTGGATAGATGGAATCCTGTCGAATCTCGACTAGCCCAAGCTTAGGGGTTCGTCTCATTACTCCAGGATGAAACCAGTGGCATTTGAATATGACAGGAGTAAGAGGTTTGGAACCATAGAATGATAGTTCATAGATTTCTTCAATTCTTCCATAATAGTCGAGTCCATCAGTGTTGGGCGTAACAACTCCGCTATTTGTGGTTTTTCGATTGAGCCGACTCTGCTCGTAGCTTGCTGTGTGAAAACGATATCCATTCACGTCATAACCGGTAAATGACTTGACCCTAATGGCACAGCCGTTTGCAACCTGTCTTAGCTTGTCACTTATAGGCGCATCAGTTTGGGCTTTCTGTTTGAACCAACAAATGAAATCGGGGCTCTCTGGTCGCGCACCCTATGAAAGAAGGGTATCATTTTCTTGCGGGGTAGGTTGCCTTGATCCATGCCAAGATTGACGAAGAAATTCCCTGTACCAATGAGAAATAAGGGGGTTGGACAAAGAAACAAGGATATACGGTGAAATGAAACAAGTTCGTTCAGAACTTACCCAATGAATGGTTGCACCTCGACATGGTTGGTCAACACATATAGCATGATACTACGCCACTCTTCATTTTTCAAATGCTTAGTGGTCGATGCACTTGCGCTTCCAAGTTGCCCTTGGAAAAGGCTGAGGTTCAATTCATTTTCATCAGCATTGTAACAAGGGGGTGGATTATAAATGCTAGGAAGGTTCTCAGTGTAGTATTTCTCTATGAAGTTCGACACCTCCTCTAGAATGTATGCCTCTATAATGGAAGCCTCAGCTTTGGCTTTATTTCTACATTTTTTGCAAAGAGTCTTCAGACATCTCTCGATTGGATAGCACCAACAGGTCTGCATAGGCCCCCCATCCGTGCCTCATACAGGAGGTGCACAATCATGTGTATGGGGCAGCCATCATTCCATAAGGATTGAACCCATCTGTTGCCAGCGCGACATGTACATTACGAGCCTCATCTGCTTTGTCATGATGTTTGTCATTAAAGCGGATCTAAGCTTCACCATTGGATGGATGTACCATCTTGTCAGGATTGTATCATTTGCCATTTCTGTGCCATGTCATCTATTTCGCGGATTCCTCGGTCATGTATGGCTGTTGGATCCTCGGTAGGAACGGAAGGTATCGTAGGATTTTCATGGGGATCATAAGTTGCCTCTTCTGGCCATCATCAGAGTCTACCTTCAGGTACCTAGAGGATTTACACTTTGGACAGAACTTTGCATGCTCGTGTTCTTTCCTAAATAGGACGCACCCCTTTGGACAAGCATGTATCTGCTCATACGGCATCTTAAGTGCACGAAGGAGTTTCTGTGACTCATACATGCTCTTTGGCAGAATGTGGGCCTCCGGAAGCAGGGTGCCAATCACGGCCAACATCTTATCGAAGTCTTCTCTACTCAAGTTTAACTCAGACTTCAACTCCATTAGGCGTCCAATGGCATCCAGTTGAGACACCGTTGACTGACCGTGAAGGGGTTTCTGTGCCAAGTCCATCATGTCATAGAATGCCTGTGCGGCTGCCTCCATCTCCTCCTTCTCACGTCCCTCATTGAACTGTCCTTGGTGAAAGTCATCTAACATGTCTGCTACCCCAGCATCAGCATCAAAAGCCTCCACCCGTGGTCTCACCACCTCCTCTCTCATACGATGGGCTTCACCATGGTGGACCCACCGGGTGTAGTCCAGTGTAAATCCATTCTTCACAAGATGTTTACCCATTTCCACCTTATTTACCCTTCTCCTATTTCCACATTTGCTGCAGGGACACAAAACTAGGCAATGTCCTTTAGTAGCCTTGCCAAATGCACTGTTCAAGAAAGCATCGGTCTTGTTCATCCATTCCGTGGTGTAATCACTCTGACTTCTCTAGCCCGTGTACATCCACTAACGGTCATCCATCCTCTAACATATGTATTAGCGAGTAATGTAACCATCAATTGCATCTACATGGTGTTCCTACTATCTAATAGGTGAGGATAGGTCCTAATTCCACCCGTAGATGCGTAGATGAGGTTAGTTTCCATGCTCTACTCCTATTCGAGATAGAATTTTGGTAGCACCTCCCTGTTGTTCTCCAGATACACGTCTTGCCAAAGAAGAGTGCGTATTCGGAGAACAACATGGAGGTGATGCCGACACTCTATCTCAGACCGGAGCAGACCATGGAAACCAACCCATCTACGCATCTGCGGGCTGTCCAAAAAACGTGGACAATCCGAAACAGATACGATCATAGATATGCAAAGACCTACATACCTCCAACCGTATCTCTTTCGAACGGGAGACGCCTAATTGGGTTACGCGATCTACGACCATGATACGGAAAGAGGGGTTATACCTAGGGTGGCGGCAGAGTCAGGCTAGCGGGGCCATGGCGGGTCGGTGCAGTGGCGAGGCGACGCGGTGTAGGTAGACCGACACGGTGACGGGAACTCCGACTCGGCTCCGACGGGTTCTTCTCTACAAAAATGGAACAACTGTCATTTAAAAAAAATTCGACAGAACCTCCCCTACACGGTGAGGTTTCCAAAACCTGCAAAAAATAATGGCACGATGACAGACAAGCACATATGTCTCAAGAGAAGCCATGTAGTTTGGATATCAATCCATGCAGAAGAATATATCCAAGTAGTACCACTACTTCTACTACTACTTCCACTATTGCTACTACTACTACCACTAGTTCTACTACTACTACCACTACTTCTAATACTACTACTACCACTAGCACTACTACTACAACTAATACTACTACAACTATAACTACCATGACAACAACAAGAGAGAGGGCATACCTGACGGGCGCCATGGGTAGGGGCGGGCGGCGTCAGGGTCGGGGTCGGGGTCGCCGGAGTCGGAGTCGGGAACGGGGTCGAGCATGGGCGGTGTCGGGGTGGGCAGTCCACGGTGTGTGGCCGGGGGCGGGGAGGGGCTGCGGCGGGCGGCACGTGGCGCGGGGAAGGGCGGCGACGCGTGGCGTCGGCGACGGCCCGGTGGTTGGTTTGTAAGCATCGTATGTGACAACGTGTACAAAATTTTCTAAAATTTTTATCATAGCCTCCACTTACGATATCACGACATCTTAACAAGTTTCATGATTTTCGGACTTCGTTTGCTTTTTATAGAATTTAAAAATACTTCGCACATAAGTTCGTGGCCATGTTTCGTGAACAAGATGTCCGAAATTTTGGGTCCGTTCCTGGATACGGCCTCACACTACACTCAGTAACATGACTATCATTTTTTGAATCATTAAATTCTATTATTCGTACCACGTGCAGTTCAAATTTATATTTTTCGAAAAAATTCAAGTAAACGAAATAAAGTAACTAAATATATAAAAAATCCACAAAAAATCCCCAAATTCTAACGAGGAGTTCCGGGTACTTTAAAAGGGCTGCACAAAAAATTTGGAGGCCAAAAACAAAAAAAAACTTTGCCGAGCGCCGGGGCATGGCACTTGGCAATGGGGGTCTTTGCCGAGTGCCAAGAATAAGGTACTCGGCAAAGAGGATTTTTGATTTTTTTTATAAATTTCCTTTTTGTCGAGTGCCTTCACAGGGGCACTCGGCAAAGACATTTCAAAAAAAAAAATTGAATCTTTGCCGAGCGCAGTGTTAGGGGCACTCGGCAAAGTATTTTTCAAAAAAAAATCTTTGCCGAGTGCCTAACAGCAGGCACTCGGCAAAGAAGGACGTGGCCGAACACCGTTACGTGGGGCAGCCTATGCCGAGTGCCGCGCTTTTGCCGAGAGCCTGGCACTCGGCAAATAAGTCCTTTGCCGAGTGTCCGGCACTCGGCAAAGAACTCTTTGCCGAGTGCAATTCTTTGCCGAGTACGGCACTCGGCAAAGAAGGTCTTTGCCGAGTGTCTAATTTTTGACACTCGGCAAAGAAGTTTGCACTCGGCAAAGGCCCTTTTTCCGGTAGTGATTGGCTGTGGCCTATTCAAATTACCTTAGACTAAACTACTCTCTTCATTATGTTTTACAAGATGCAATCTAAAATGATATGGTCTCTTAAATTACATTTTGTTATTTATTTATTTAATTTATAATTACTCTATATTATATTGTATATGATTCTAAACTTATGATTATTGGATAATACAATTGCTTATTAAAAATCTAAATGTATCAAGTTTGTATTACAATAGTTAAAATTTGTTAAATAAATTATTAGTCATAAATTTTAAAGTTTAAATCTTGATACGTGCATGCGTGCCTTATAAAATGGAACGTTTGTAGTAAATTATAAGTAAGAGTATTAATATTTATAAAGCTAGATTAATATAATATGAAAATATGTTTTGGGTAAATTAAATCTAAAGATACTTATTTAGTATTATGGATATTAATAGTTATTTATAAAGTTGATCAAACTCATCATAATTTAGCTCAATTCTATGCTAAAATTAGGGTTTTTTTCCTTTAAACTCTCCTTAAAAGTTACTTGGTTAACCAATGATTATGCTAAGTGACTAAAATAAATAAGGAGCTCTATTTTTCTTTTCTCTCCAACAGTTTCCGTTAATTGGCTTCCAAAAAAATCGTTAAACCTGGTGGAAGGAGGAAAAGATGGGCGAGAGACCGGGCAAAACCAAGCAAAAATCGTTGCAGAGGTGGTAATCGAATGGGTAGAAAATGTGGAACACATATGCATATTTATGAGCTGTGGAGATTTACCGAGCGGTTATCTTTATTTAGCAAGTATATATATATATATATATATATATATATATATATATATATATATATATATATATATATATATATATATATATATATATATAAAACTAGACAATTCTTTCCATTTTCCAAAAAATAAAATAGAGAGCTATTGTTTTAACAAACACTCTATGATAATGTGGGGACCATCCCGTGCGCCGTACCCCATCCAGTGGTGAAGGAGACACTTAACCGAACCTTGTAATAAGGGTCAGTGTCGCAGGGCTCTCCTAAAAGGGCTTTGATTCCAGCTTATTTTATGGAGCTGAAGTCGTTTCAAAAAATATTTGACAAGAAATAACTCTTGTGGTAGTTTTGGTACAATTTATGCCAAGTTTACGAGGAGGAGCCGAAAGAAGACACGTTTTTACTCTGCACCAGTCTAGTAGAAAAATGTCTCTAGCTCCTCTAGTCCAGGCTTCTCCAGTGGAGCCATTTGTTGAATAACCATTTGGCAAGGCTTACCCATGACCCTAGTCCTCAACCTTTTTGTTTTCATATAATAGCAAATTAAAAATTGAAGAAGTTTGACAAGGCTTTTCCCTTGGAGTGCTCTAAGGGACACACAACAAAGTTGGTTCGCATACTCGTGAAAAAAAAAGTAGCTGAAATAAAAATATACATCTCATGTCATGACCGGCAGAAAAAAAATTACATTACTTTTCTTGCACCTCTTCTGTTCGAGTGTTCATTGTTCGGATTAGAGTACAGTACTACCTTTCATTATATTAAGTATAAAGACTTTTTAGTTGGTTTAAATTCATTCTAAATTTGACTATATGTCACCATCACACTTTGAGTTCCTGATGTGAGACGACCAAATCGATTTTTTTTATTTTTAATATTTTTTGTAAACTAATTTTAAATCTAACACTGTTTTTTTAAAACTAACACTTTTAGCCGCGCCTATTGTCATGGCGCGGCGAAACGCCAGTGCTGCGCCATGCATGGTGCCGCGGCAGGAGGATGACGTGGCGATGACCGGGCTGCTGATCGGTGATGTGGCAGCGTCTGTCGTGCCATCGATCTTAGCGCAGCAGTGACGCGCCCTGATCGGTGGCGCGGCAGAGCCGGATATAAGGCCCGTGGCTCAGTCTCGCCTGCCTGCCACGCCCGCCGCGCATTCGCTCTGTCTACCCACTGTGTCCACCCGCCTGGCCGCCGCGCCGCGCCCCCCCCCCCCCCCCCCCGCCACTCCTAAGTGTTGTCGGCGCCCGGTCCTCCGTTGCCGCCTCCCTCCCTCCCTTCCCTTCCATTCCCCGGCCGCCTCCCTCCCTCCTCGGCCTCGTTCAAGGTAATGACACACTTTTTATTTTCGTTTGAATGGTGGATTGGAATATTATGAATGGGAGTTAAGGTTAGGAGGAAAATTATGTTTGGGAACTATGGGCTATGGTTTGAAGGAAGATATTAGTTTGATTTTGTCAATGTTAAGGTTAATTATTTAGTTAGAAGTATGTTTATCATGTATATTTTTGTTGCTATAAGTGTTGGTTATATTATTTGAGTTGCATTGCAAATGATTATATTTTATATTAATTTGTGTTGTTTTGATTGATGTTTAATTTGAACCGTTTTGTTAGATGGAAGACATATTTCGGGAGCAGTTGTGGCAAAAACGGGGTCGTCCTAGAGAATTGTACCCCGACGAGTCTAGCAAAGATGCCCCCGTCCCTGCTGACCTCACTGTCCCTAACTGTGACTCTGGTCGTTCGGCCGACGTGTTTCAATCGAGACATCCGGACATAGTGGCTCATTGCTTCTACACATGCAGTCGTTTTAATGTAAGTAATTGTTTCTATATGTTTTTTTTCTTCATTTGTATTACTAGGTTACTAATATTTTGTTGGAATTTTGTTGTGTAGGCCCATGAGAGGTGCTTTTTCTTTCAATGGATCGATGGTGTAGACAAGTTTGACCCCAGATACCTCCTTTTCGACGATTGGTGGAGAGGACGACATCCATGAGAGCACTTCGAGTGGTGGGTTCCACCTCCCCCTAACCCTCCTCCAATGACGGCTAAGGAGAAGCACTTAGCCGCAGTTAGATGACTCGAGGTACCTCCTCTGTGCGATTATGGAGATCGAGTTGTGATAAACCCTAACAGTACGTTGGAGTTTGTGTGTCCAAACAAGCATGAAGTAAGTGCAAAGTGTATGTGTTGAAATATTGAGCTATATGTGTTCATGTACTAATGTCACCTTATTTAGGTGTTTTCAATGGCGAAGTGTCGTTTCAAGGAGTGGTTGTATGGTCCTAAGAACCAATGGCCGGAAGAACCACCAAAGGAAAAGCAAAAGAAGAAAGAAAGGTTAATTTACAAAACACCTCCAGTCAAGTGTGAATATGGTGTTAAATCCAACTACGGTCTAGTCCCTTCGAAGCTTGGAATAGGCCATTATTGCGGCCATATGGTTGACTATGATGAGGTTGGTTATTTTTGTGGTAAACATGAAATCGTATTTGTTTTCGTTTGCTAAGACATATATGATATAATTTTTTGTTTGAACAGAGCACTAGGAAATGCAGGTGGGAATGTTATGATGGTAAAGCAAAGTTCTTGGAAGAACTGAAGGGGAAGCAAGTAATTGCACGGAAGAGGGGATATAGACCTAACTACGTCAACCTATTCGTTAAACATCACAAAGACAAGATGCGTGAGTTTGCTAGACATCGCGGTATTTGTAACCCCATCGATGTTGGGCTTGACAAATGGGGATTAGAGAGATGGATGATGTTAGAGGAGGAGAGGGCAAGGAAGGAGGCAAGGGAGGAGACAAGAGTACAGATGCAGGTCTTGAACGAGCATGTTGTTGCATTATATGCCAGTGAGTACTTGAAAGCCTTTTTTGTTGCCTGA
The DNA here is from genome assembly GCF_019320115.1 of Miscanthus floridulus. Lineage (NCBI taxonomy): Eukaryota > Viridiplantae > Streptophyta > Magnoliopsida > Poales > Poaceae > Miscanthus > Miscanthus floridulus. Next base: position 65,943,848 of record NC_089581.1, read on the forward strand.
TTGCATTTTATACATGATTGCATTTTAACCGCGTTGCTAACTGATTGCATTTTATACATAAAGGGATTGGATGCAGCGAGGACCATGACAGAGAGGTGGCTCGTGCAAGGTATGAGGAAAAGAAGTTAGATGAGCACAGAACGCGAGCTGGTTGCACCATTCAATCACCAATTGTGTTGTCGGATGAGGGGGATGAGGATGAGGACGACACTATTAGACTGAGCGAGCTCATCGCTCTAGCAAAGGTGGGCTTGCAGGCGGAGGAGGCTGAGGACAACACTAGCAGCCTCTGCGAACTCATCGCTCTAGCAGAGGCGGGCTTGTAGGCGGAGGATGCTGAGGACAACACTAGTAGACTGAGCGAGCTCATCGCTCTAGCAGAGGCGGGCTTGTAGGTGGAGGAGGATGACGACGTGTTCTTCACTCAAGCTGTAGAAGCCGCAGATGAAGCGAAGGCCGCTTACTATAGGTGAAAGGTAGATTAGGGCAATGCAGGTGACCCTAGCCATAACAATAGGGTTGTGGTAGAGGATTGGTACTCGGATGATGAGTAACTTACTCAGTATGTTTCTGACTGAGGGTTTTTGAATTGCGCCGTGTATCAGAACTTTCATTATGTTATCTTGTTTTCCATTTGAACTATTGATGTATTGTACCCATGTATCATGTACTTGGATTACCCATGGTCGATCTTAAGTGATCCCATCCATTTGTCACCCTCCGACCTATCCGTTTGTTGCTCTCCAAGTTTTTTTAATAATAGCGAATGCATTGAGAATTTCTAAAATGAACAAAATCGACGCGCCAACCCTAAGCCTAGGTTCTGTCTGTGTCCAGGTTCTGCCGCGCCATAGCCCACGGCACGGCACTAACACACCAAGCCCCATGGCACGTCATGACCTAGACATAGACAGAAGCTGACACGCCTCAATTCCAACTGAACAGGAGCTGATGTCGGTGCTCTAAACAACTACAAGTGCTGTCACAACTGTGCGTAAGTTGAAACGAATATGAAGCAAATAAATGGAGTCTATGTGCAAGTTCATAAGTTGCCACATACCATTTTCAATGGTTCATGAGTCTACAAGTTTTGGACGACAATATTCGTTCGACATAAGTTCGACATAACCAACTAAATTCTAGAAGTGTAAGGATCCCTCGGACGCCTCTTGGAAACCTCGTCGTCGTACTCCACCTCAAGAAGGGGGTACATCTGGTGTGGCGTGGGAGGGGTCATCCTGTTACAAATAGATAAACAAAGGTTTAGAGTATTCAAAGTAACATTATGTAGCATTGCAAAATTTGAAATACTTGGTATGCAATATGAACACAATATGAAAGCACCTGCTGCCCTCGTCTTCTATGCCTGCTAGCCTTGTGACCAGGGTCTTTGCAAACAGAGCAAAGATTCCTGCCACAGGTCTCGTTGAAGTCTCCCCCTCCATATATGTCTTCGCCGTACCCTCTCATAGTGTCCATGTCCCGCTTGAGTCGCTTCTTCTTCCTCCTATCCTTCCCTACTTTTATTAGATCTGAATGCGGCACTTAGTCATAACCATTATATGGTGGCCACCGTGTCAGGTCAAGGTATGGCTCGAATCTCATCTCCCAAATACTAACGGTGTTCGAACAGAGATACAAGGGTGACATATATGGCAGATCCTCATAGTTGTACCCACGAACCATGCAAGCCATGATCATATGAGAGCAAGGGGCATGCATGATCTGAGGGACGTTGCAACTGCACTCTACCTTTTCAAGATCAACTCGGTAGTTTCGTCCACCATAACTATCGCCACCCAAGCTTGTGCCACCCTTGCCCCGTACACTAAAGATATGGCAACGGGGTCCATACGGCTCAGCGGGGTGCTGCTTGGCCAATTCCTCGACCTCCTTCAAATGTTCTGCTCTGGCCTTTCCAAAATGCCCCTGCTTAGCTATATTCCTCTGCGCAAGTTCCCACCTCTTGACAAAATATTTGTTGCACTTATGAAAGGAGAACTCAACAATTCTAGACACAGGCAAGGATCGAACTTCGGTGAATACACGGTTGAAGGACTCTAAGGAGTTAGTGGTCATGATGCCATACCTGAAACCCCCCTCGTCATATGCTAACGCCCACTGAGACTTCTGTTCCATCTGTGCCTCTAACCAGGCCTTTCCCGCTTCATTTACCATCTTGTCTAGTTCTATCTGTCTCCTTGAATTGGTGCTCTGTACGTACACAACATAGAGCCTTTACCTTGTCACATACCTCCTCCTTCCTCAAACGTCGCCAGAAATTAGCGACACAGTGTCTCATGCACCATCTATGCACTAGAGGTGAGAGCCCATCTCTATGCTTAGTTGCAGCATTAAGAAGCCCTGGGTGACGGTTCGAGATCAAACATATAGTTTGAGATGGGCCTAGCACTTGTACACGTAGAAGCCACATGAACCATGACCACGATTCATTGTTCTCTCCCTCTGCCAAAGCAAATGCCATGGGTTCTATCTGGTCCTCAGGATCAACAGCAGCAGCCATCATCAAGGTGCCCATGTACTTTTCTGTCAGAAAAGTGCCATCAATAAGTACGACTAGCCGACAAAACTGGAATGCATGTTCCGTTTGCGCGAACGAATGGAACACACGATAGAGGACATGCCTCATCGGGTCCCGAAAACACATTCCTCCGGTGTCCACAAGCCATTTCAAGCCATAGTTGTAGTAATGCATTGCACATAAGATGCAGGCACCCTATTGTATGCTTCCTCCCAACTACCCCATTGAATCGCCAGGGCAATTTGCTTAGCACGCCAAGTCTTTCCGTACTTAACAAATCCAGATATGGACTGTTGTAAAGAAGACACCGAAATGTCATTATTGTCATCAACGAGCCCCAATATACGACGGGCAAGGTAACGTGCAGTGAGCTGCTGATAATTTTCCTTCCCCCTATTTATTAGGCAAGTGTGGGGTTCGACAACTTTACTTATCCTCCACTTGCCATCACTTTGTCTCTTTCGTGCATTTAACCTCCACATACTACCATTTTTGCATATCACGTGGTACCTCAAATCCTGGTCCGAATGTGTGACGTTGTATGGCCTATGGTGATACACAGCATAGTCCTGAAGGAAGAGCTTCATCTCTGACATTGTATTGAATATCATCCCCTTCCTAAGGGTTTCTTTCTCATGGTCATACAATGATTTCCTACACATCTGGAGACCGGTGTCACAAACTGCCATATCCGTCATGCTGACATCCCTATTGTTCGGAACGTCCCTGAAAGGTACGTTCATCGACCTTAGTTGCTCAAGCTTAGTCGTTGTGTAAGGTGGTGGTGGAACATACTGCTGCGCTTCGCTAATTCTGGCCCATGAATCAGAGGGGGTATCATCTGCTGTCAAATCTGTGACAAGTCTACCCTGAGCTTGGATACCATGCAAAACCTCAGTTGGTACTAGTAATGGCATAGTATGAATCGATACTAGCATGGCATCAACCAGTGTTGGCATAGCATCTGTACCTCTTTGGTCATCATCAGAATCGTCTGAATCACTGCTAACTACATCACCGATCCTGTTCTCCTCCTCCCGCTCCTCCTCTTCCTGTTCGAACTTGTTCACATCGAAGTCATTGCTTATACAGCCTACTGCAGTTGAATGAAACTGTTCCTGCGTCAACTGACCGTCCAAATCCATGTTACCCTGAGTTGCTTCCCCTTCGACCCCTAATTCTTGTTCATTGCTTCCAACACCGTCAATGGACGGGCCATCCTGGACACCCTGCATCCTGTACCCATTCTCCCCCACCACCTTAGCCATGGGCACATTAGAACCTTAGAGCACCCTAGTGTAGCGGGACCAGTGAGCAAGGTCACGCGAGGGCATGAGGACATAGTGTGCCCTAGTCTTCCCAGTATCAAACCTCCCCTTCAGTGTGAAATCACTGCCAAACTTTGCATTCAAACGGACACAAAGGTCGTTGAAACTAGGAGGTTCATCAAACCATTCCAATTCTTTTTTCATATCCTCAAACATACCATCTTCTCTCCTAACACTTTTTCCATATAAAACTCTAACACAACAATCCATCTACAAAAGCATTTCAAGAAACTTCATCAATTCGTCGAAATCATCGTACGTAATGTCCAGAGTAATATTAATACATATTCTAACTATAACTATACTAACTAATCTAATATTAACATCTATACAAGGCTAACTACAACAACTAATGTATAACTAGACTCACTAGAGGAGTACCTCGTGGCAGCGGCGCTCGTCCTCGTGGTGGTGGCAGTCGCGGGCGCTGTAGTGAGGGCGGTGGCGGGCGCGGCGGTGGCCGGAGGGGGTGGCGCGCTGGCGTGTGGGCGCAGCGGGAGCGGCGGGCGGCGTGCATGGCGCGCCCGACGCGACGTGCGGCGTGCGGCCGCGGCCGGCGGTAGGAACGGCAGGCAGGCGCTGCCGGCGGCGGGCGTGGCGGGCACGCGCGGCAGGCAGGGAGGTGGGCAGGCACGGTGAGCAGGCAGCTGGACGCGGCGGGCGCGGCAGGCGGGACTGGGCCGCGGGCCTTTTATCTGGCTCTGCCACACCACCGATCAGGGCACGTCACTGCCGCGCTAAGATCGGTTGCGCGACAGATTCTGCCACGTCACCGGTCAGGAGCCTCGGTCGTCGCCATGTCATCCTCCCGCTGCGCCACCATACATGGCGCGACACATGCATTTCGCCGCGCCATGGCATTAGGCGCGGCCAAAAGTGTTAATTTTGAAAAAAAAACAGTGTTAGATTTAAAATTAATTTACAAAAAGTGTTAAAAATTTAAAAAAAATCACCAAATCCAACTGACCAACGAACTTATGTGAAAGTATACCAGCTGATAAAAAGTGTGGTCCATAGCATGCCTGACACTACGTACCCATCGAGAATCTATGCAAATCGCAATCAGCCAATCTTGCATTCACATGTGCTTCCTCCGTCAAAAAAGAGTGCTCACTGCCCGACAAGAGACAATCAAAGACGTTCGACTTTAACCAATTTTTTATAATAAAATAATAATATTTATAATACCAAATACGTTTCATTAGTTTAATTGTAAAATTATATTTTTATAATAACCCATTTAAAAATATAAATATTATTACTATTTTTATGAAGTTAATCAAAAAATAAGGAAGTTTGATTTCTTCTAAATCTACTACTTGTTAGAAATCATTGGGAAAGTCAGAATTACTTCTAGCATGGATTGGCATGCAAACGATTAGAACATTCAGCTAATGCTTTTGAAAAACAAAGAGAGCCTATAGCAAATGTTCTCTATAGGTAGCACTACTTGCCACCAACTATGAGTCTATGACAATTTATTAGCAAGAAAATATGCACTACTGTATCATGTAAATGATGCATACCAATCCCTACCCGCTGCTGCACATGCATGCGAGCATTTTCCAAGAACCTGCAGCGCTGCCATACTTTGGGCACAAATGCACTTGGCACTGGCAGTGGGCGTGTGGCATCAATGCATCATGCACGTACTTGCTGCAGTACGCCAATCATAATCCACTGTCGCAGTGGTACAATCCGCACAAAAGTACATCAGACCCTTTTGCATGTGGCATGTTCTCCGATCGGCCGGCCCCTCCCTTGTACTAAAGGCTGACACTGCGTGGTCCAGGTGTGGTACCATGAAGCATGCATACAGCTTTTTATTACATTCACAGGTACTCCGTACATGTTAGTTACTTTTCCCATGGTTTGCTTTCATGTCTTTAATTTTTGTGCTGGTCAGGTCATGTATGTAGCAAGGACGATCTATCTGAGTGTTTTGTTGACAGGAGACACTGCAGTCCATGTAGGCCAGGGTGTGTTGAGACCACTATTCATTCACACAGTAAAAAACACCGCCATTTGTCCTTTCACTATACGTCGCTTTCATTCCCTGCTTCTCTCTCTTTTTCTCTTGCATGGTGGGTCACCATCACCTTCTCTCTCCATGAGACTCTGTGAGCGAGCATGGCTATGGCCCCGTTTGGTTTATCTCATATTCAGTTTGTTTGACTTATTTTTTTAGTTGAAATAGTATTTTTCTCTCACAATAATTCAACCAGTACAGTGTTTTCAGTCAAGATTCAGCAAGCCAAACAGGGCCTACGACAATAATACGGAGGAGTACAGCCCAATAGCCAGTGTTTGGCCGAAATTAATGGTTACTACTCATGCAGCTTCCGGGAAGTTTCCTTATTGGCTCCTATACGTACTTAAATTCATTTCGTGAGCGAGCAATTACGAAAATAATCGTTGTCACCATCATTATAGTACACCGAATGTGGACGACGTGAGGTGCCGGCATGTCCACATCGATCAGCCTGCCATACACACGCTAGCATGCAGGGGCGAATCCAACGGTGGGGCGGGGGGCTCGAGCCCCCCTATTCATACCGGAGCAGTGGAACCTCTGTGGAGCACCTATAAATTTTTAGACAAAATTCTATAGTATATGGGGGCTGAGACTTAAGATCAAGCAGCAGTGTTGTTCAACCCCCTAAAATATTTCCTGAATCCGCCGCTGCTAGCATGCATATATAGCCGCGAGCCAGCGACCATTCACGGATCGGAGTCGGAGGAGGGAGCTAGGAGACGTACGAAAGGTGCAGCAGTGCAGGGAGGAAACGGCGGGCTGCCGGCCGGCTGGGATGTGGTGCGGCGTGGCCTGCAGCAGGCAGGCGATCCATGGAACCTAAGCACGGTGATGCTGGTTGTAGCTAGCTAGCTCTCTTGCCTCTAGCTAGTACAGTTATCTGGTCTCGTGCTTAGGGCGCGTTTGGTTCTCTTCTCTGGATAGGCCGCATTGCATCTGGTAGCCAGCTTGGAGCTGGCCAGGCTCTTTGGTTGTCTTCCTCCACAGCGCCCGGATCCCAAGAACAACTGTTTGGTTGCTCGTTGTTCGGCTTGTCGCTGCATCCCCGTCTCACAGACGAGCCACGAGGCGTCAGCGCTCGCGCCCGCAGGAGCCAGGCTCCCAAGAAACGAAAACAAAATTCGTTTCCCGGGAACCAGGGTGAGCGGCGCCGTTTGCATGCGGGCAGCCAGGCTCCGGCGCTCGCGCAGGCAACCAATCGAGGCGCGCCTGCATCCGAGCGGCCACGGCCGCGGAGAAACAGGTAACCAAACGCGCCCTTTTAGTGATCCACCTGCAGCTTTGGAAGGTTGGAATTTTGTGTCTGAAACCTTGACAGATACTGTTTCCGTCCCAAAATAATTACAACTCTAGAGTTTGAAATTTGTTCTACCACAAAAGACAAAGAAGTGTCTGGATGCTTTTATTCACACATGCACACCAAAAAAGTAAAATAGTCACAAAAGACAAGGGGTATTTTTGTAATTTCACACATAGCATTGGTTTATACTCCGTATGCCCGGTTCTAAAATTGCATTTATTTTGGGACGGAGGGAGCATGCGCCTTTCATTTTACTGCAGTCTGCCGGGAGGGACATATATACTACTGCGTGTCCACTACAGAGCAGAGCAGGGGTTACGTTCATGCCATGCATGTTCTGTGTGAGAGCAGGTCCCGCAGGCACGATGCTTTTATTTATTTAATTAATTATATGCATGGCCTTCCAGAGTTGCAGAGCCGTGCATGCATGCTGGTATATATACAAGTCCTCAGTCCAATGCATATCATGCATGCATGAACGCATACCTGAACCTGCCCACCACCCGCAGCAGCTTCTGATGATCTGCAATTTTTACGAGCAACAAGGTTCAGATTTGAGCCGCCAGTCGCTGCAAGCCTCAACACCACCACCACCTCCCACTGCACTGGTATACACTGAGTTCGTTGAGATTCTTCTGCAGTAATATATATATTTTTTAATTTTCGCAGCATATTATAGACTACATTAGTACGTGTTATTAGGATGAACCAAATGGGCCGGTTGTTCAAACAAAGGGCCTATGACTATCACAACTGCAGACGCCCTCTTTGCCGAGTGCTGGGGGCACTCGGCAAAGCCAGCCAAGCACTCGGCAAAGGCTTTGCCGAGTGCCGCACTCGGCAAAGGTCTCTCGGCAAAGATTTTGTCGGCAAAAATTTCTTTGCCGAGTGCCAAAAATCGACACTCGGCAAAGTCTTTGCCGAGTGCCAAGCCCGCACTCGGCAAAAAAATAACTACCGTCAACATTTGACGCCGGCTTTGCCGAGTGTCTAGGGACTGGCACTCGGCAAAATTTGAATTTTTGTCGAGAGCCAGGGCTGAGCACTCGGCAAAGAAACAATTTTTTTTTAAAAAAAATCCTTTTAAAAATAGTCTTTGCCGAGTGGTACCATCTGGCACTCGGCAAAATTGACCTCTTTGCCGAGTGCCAGGCTGTGGCACTCGGCAAAACTGGGGAAGTGGCTGTTTTTGCAGCATTTTTTTCCAGCTTTGCCGAGTGCCACACCCCTGGCACTCGGCAAAGACTTCTTTGCCGAGTGTTGGCACTCGGCAAAGCTGGGAAATTTGCAATTTATTTTTTGTTTGTTGCTTTCCTTCGAAAGCAAACACGCAAAACTCATATATAATACATGAGACAGCACACAGGCATTTAGCATCACACAAAACGCATACATAATCCATAATACATCACAAGCACATCCAACATCCATCACAAGCACATCCTCCTGCATAATCCATCACACGCACATCCAATGTGCAAATCCATGACAACATCTAAGAAGTCTTCATCCAACACAAGTCCTAGATCAAGAAAAGTCAATGAAACATGAAGGGGCACCACCTACTGCCACTGATCCCAATGGGAGCCTGAAGGGGCACCTCCGTGCGGTGGTGGACCTGTCCAGCCGGGGTGTGTGTGCTAAGGCGAAGGAGTCGGGTTCGAACCCGACGACTGTTGCACAAAGGAGAATTGAATTCATTAGTATCTACACAAGCTAAAGGACTTGATCAACCATATATATATACTCACCGGAGTGCCTAGAGCCAGAGGAGTAGGAGGCACAACTGGAGCGAGCAGCGACTGGGGCACCACCACACCTGAGAGAGTGGTGCCGAGGCTCGACATGAATGAGAACATGTCATGCATCCTCTGCGCCTCGGCCGCCCTCTGGGCCCTCAGGACCTCCCACTCGGCCCTCTCGGCCTCCCTCTGGGCCCTCTCCCTCTCCCTCTCGACCCTCTCGGCCTCCCTCTCGGCCTCCATCCTCTCCACAGTGGCCTGCAATATTCAATCACCAACGTTTAAACAATGCAAATGCAAGGTACATGTGTAAAAGTAATGAACGGCGAATGAAATAGAACTAACCTGGAGTGCCGCCATCTGCTGCAGTGTGCTCGCCTGCCAAGGTCGAATGGGGACGGAGGAGCTCGTGCTCTGTGCTCAGATCTGGACGAGGTTGGGCACAGAGGTCGAGTCGACCATGTTGGAGGCCATCCAGTACCGGCCGTGCTGCTTCCCTCCTCTGAGCCTCATCACGAGGTCGGTATCAAGGGGCTAGGTGGCGGGGTCAAAGTCCTCCCCATGCCGCTCGCGGGCCGCCGAGGCATAGTCGGTGAGCTTGCGGTGGACGCTCGTGTTGCTGTATGCCTCGGGCCCGTCCTCCGGGTTGTAGACGGTGTCCGGGGCTGTCGCCTTGCCCTTGTGTGCCATGGCGTACGCCATGAACTCGTTGCATTCCTGGCCATCATGCGACTGGGACTGCGAGGAAAACACAAAGACGATTAGAAGTAATGAGAATTGAGCGTTAGAACAAATAAATAAATAAGTGCGTAGCGTGTACCTAGGCCTGGGCGTACGAACTGAGGGGCCGGTTGCCTTGGTGGTGCGCCGGCCCACCCATCTGCAGCGGCACTCTCGACGGAGGGCGTGCCTCTCCCTCCACTCATCGGAGACCCACTTGTCCACGATGGCCGCCCAACAGTCTCTGTGCCTGGCGCACCAAGAAGGACACATCTGCATGCCATCAAGTATTGTATTAGAAATGTTAGAATATAAAATGAAGGCTACCTATTCTTCATGGAATGAGTCGGTAACAATGTTTTATAACTTACTGCGAGGTACTGCTCCCTGGTGAGTGTCATGGTCCTGGCCTCGCTCTTCCCCGGGTACCGACCAAGGACGTCGCACGAGTGGTTGATGTGGCACTACAGCCTCGCCTCGTAGTACAGGTCCATGACTCGGCCCCTGCATGCCCTGTCCTGCACCTTCGTCACCCAGGCGGGGTCATGCCCCTCCTCCAACGTGAAGAAGTCCTGCATACAGGCATCATGTGTCCTTTCATTATTTCAAGAACGTCTAATGATTCCATAGTATTGAGCAATGTAGTGTGATGTAGACTCACCCAGAACTCATGCCTGATCCGCTCCTGTACGGTGCCGTACACGACGTCCACGGCGGAGTTGAAGTGGTCCCACATCTAGGGAGGCGACTCAACCTGGGCGTGGGTGACCAAACCAGGGTAGTGTAGGCGGATCAGGCCGCCGAGGATCCCATTGCACTGCCGATGATCGCCCCCGGACACAAGTTCCCAGTTCCTACAGGAGTCAGTAAGAAGAATTGTTAGTCCGCAGTTTGGTTTTCAGCATATGAACAAGAAGAGATGCAAAATGAACGGATACTTACTTGTCGCCCTTGGGACGAATCACCGGCCTCCTCTGAAACGGGATCGGCCGCGTCGGGAGCTGCGAGGACCCGCGCAAGTACGGTGCCGATGAGGTGCTCGAAGTGGAACCCCCCACCACCCCCCCAGAGGAAGTGTCACCCCCCGCCACCCCCCAGAGGAAGTGTCACACCCTCCTGTCTGGGGGGCCAGCTGCTGGTCCTCGTCGTCAGTGGTCGTCGTCCGGTCCTCCTCGGGCAGGGGGACGGCAGACGACTGCACCGCCCTCCTCGGACGGCCACGGGGGCGGCGGGCCGGACGGCTCCTCGCCTCCGCCTCCGCCTCCGCCTCCGCCTCCGCCTCCTGAGTCGTCCTCGCGTAGAGCGAGTTGCAGGTCTGGGTCCGCCTTCCGCCCGGCATTTTATCGAGTGCCTGCAAATACAAAGAGTAAACCAGTTAGCACAATATAGACAAATATAGAGACACAAAATGAACGAAACATAACTAGAAAATAATAATAATATAGTATTACATGAATTAGAAATAATCTTCAGGATCGGCAGCGGCCGGATCATAAGTGTCGTCATCACTAACAATATTGTCTAACATTTCCGCCTCATCTCCATCGTTGTCATCAATGGCAACGCCAAACCGTAATCGCTCAAGCAGTGCTAAGTCTTTGGCATTTTGCACCTCTTCTCCATCGTCCTCATCTCCATCGTCCTCATCAATGTCAATGTCTACTTCCATGCCCATCAGCAAAAACATGTCTATGTGAAACATGCCATCTAGCACCTTGGGTTGATAGAACTCCCCTGTATATGTGTTTGGGTCAAAGTTGTAATCCTCATCGTTTGGGACAGGCACTTTGCCATGCGGTGATACCAACTGCGCAAGGTACCAACCCTCAAGAGTGGGATCTTTTTGGCACGCCCATGGAAGATAATAAACTTGTGTGGCCTGTTGAGCCACAATATAGACATCGTCTCCTTGATAGAGGGAATCTTGTCGAATTTCAACTTGTCCAATCTCAGGGGCTCTTCTCGTGACATTGGGATCGAACCAATGGCATTTGAATACGACTGGCTTATGACCTCCGCGAAGCTCAAAGTTGAGCTCGTATATTTCTTCGACTATGCTGTAGTAGTCGCGGTCATCGGTGCCGGGCGTATGAACTCCAGTATTTGTGGTTTTTCGATTGGGCCGACTGAGCTCGTGGCTTCTTATGTGGAAGCGATAGCCATTCACATCATATACGGTGAATGACTTGACCCTATAGGGGAAGCCTTTGACAACCTGTTTCAACTCTTCATCCATTTCCGCATCCGTGCGTGCCTGTAAGGTGAGGGCGGATAGATCATTACTCGCTCGTAGGAGCAAAGTGGGATGTCACAGATGGAACGATGTAAATTGGATGGTACCTTCTTTTCGAACCATGAAATGAAATCGGGCACACCACCTTTGAGAAGACTATCTTGTTCTTGAGGGGAAGGATCCCTATTTCCTGTCCAGTATGTATTCAGAAATTCCCTGAAAAAGCAAGAGACAAGGGGGTTGGATAGATAGACGATAGTGACGGCGTATGTAACAAGCTCATTGAGAACTTACTGCACATAAGGGTTCACTTCGTCAAGGTTCAACAACACATACAACATGATAGTGCGCCACTCATCATTCCGCAAGGTCTTGGTGCTCGAAGCGCTTGCCCTGCCAAGTTGACCTTTGAAAAGGCTGAGATTTGATGACCTCTCGTCGGTGTTGTAACGAGGGATTGGATTGTGCACGCTAGGAAGGCTATCCTTATAGTATGATGTTGTGAAGTTTGACACCTCCTCAAGAATGAATGCCTCTGCCATGGATGCCTCAATTCTGGCTTTATTTCTACACTTTTTCCGAAGAACCTTTAGACATCTCTCGATTGGATAGCACCAACGGGCTTGCACGGGCCCCCCCCATTCGTGCCTCATGAGGCAGGTGCAAAATCAGATGCTGCATTGAGAGGAAGAAGCTGGGTGGGAAGATCTTCTCCATCTTACAGAGCAACACAGGTGACCATATCCATCAAAACGACCTTTCTCTTTATCAACTTTGAGAGCCTCTATCTTAGCGCGGATCTCGGCAGCGGTCATCATCTGAGGTGCAGGATCGGTGACTTCAACACCTTTCGTGAAGTTCTTGATGTCTTGTCTGAATGGATGGTCAAGGGGGAGGAACTGACGATGTTGGTCGAACGAAGAAAACTTGCCACCACTCTTCAGCCAAGTGAACCTCACACCTGCCTTGCATATTGGGCATGGGAACTTCCCATGAACACACCACCCGCAGAATAGGCCATACGCCAGGAAGTCATGCAGGGAGTAGTGGTACCACACATGCATTGTGAAGTTTCTCTTTGTAGCTCGGTCGTATGTCAGTACCCCCTTTTCCCAAGCATCGATCAAATCATCGAACACAGGCTCCATGAACACACCCATATTGTTCCCCGGATGTCTAGGAATTATCAGCGACAAAAATACGTTCTTGGGTTGAAAGATGACACCGGGGGGGGGGGGGAGATTCAGGGGTATCACGAACACGGGCCAACAAGTGTATGGGGCCGCGGACAATCCATACGGGTTGAACCCATCTGTTGCCAACGCTACACGTACATTGCGAGCCTCCTCAGCTTTAACATGATGTATGCCATCGAAATGGGTCCAGGCGTCGCCATCCGATGGGTGTACCATCTTGTCCGGATTGTACCTTTTGCCATTTTTGTGCCATGTCATCTGTTTCACGGACTCCTCTATCATGTACAGCCATTGGATCCTCGGTATGAAAGGAAGGTATCGTAGGACCTTCGTAGGGATACTCAGCTGTTCCTTCTTGCCATCACTAGTGTCGACCTCTAGGTACCTAGAGGATTTGCACTTTGGACAGTGCGTTGCTCCCTCGTGATCTTTCCTAAAAAGGACGCATCCATTCGGACAAGCATGGATCTGCTCATATGGCATCTTAAGTGCACGAAGAAGTTTCTGTGACTCATACAAGTTCTTCGGTAGGATGTGATCCTCCGGAAGCAGGGATCCAAAAACTGCCAACATACCATCGAAGTTGTCCTGACTCATGCTAAACTACGACTTCAACCCCATGATGCATCCAATTGCATCCAGCTACGATACCATTGTCTTTTCGTGCAAGGGCTTCTGCGCTGAAGACAGCATATCATAGAACGTCTTTGCGCTTTCCTCTGGCTTCTCCTCCAATCCTTCACCAAACCGTGCCTGCTGAATGTCATCCATCCAGTCTGCTACCCTACCATCTCCATCATAATCCTTGAGACGCTGTCTCACCACCTCCTCTCTAATATGATCGGCTTCACCATGGTGGATCCAGCGGGTATAGTTTGCCGTGAATCCATACTTGATAAGATCTTCCCCCACGAGCCTCTTAATTTTTCTTTTCTTGTTCCCACATCTGCTGCATGGACACGGCATCCGAGCTGACCCTTTAGCAGCCACACCAAATGCATGCTCCAGGAAAGCATTGGTCTTGGTCATCCATTCTGGGGTCATACTTGCGTGGCCCGTGTACATCCACTCACGGTTATCCATCCTCTGGCACATGCATATGTAAGCGAGTAATAAAAACTGCAGGTAAATCCACAAGGCGTTCCTACTATACATCTAATAGGTGAAGGATAGGTCCTAATCCCACCCGAGGATGCGTAGATGAGGTTGGCTTCCATGGTCCGCTCCTATCCAAGATAGAATTTCAGCAGCACCTACCCGCTGTTCTCCCGATGCACGTCCTGGCAGGGAGATTGTGTATCAGGAGAACAACGAGGAGGTGGTGCCGAAACTCTGTCTCGGACAGGAGCGGGCCACGGAAACCAACCCATCTACGCATCCGCGGGCTGTCCAAAAAACGTGGACAATCCGAAACAGGTATGGAATTTGGTATGCAAAGATCTGCATACCAACGACCATATCTCTTTCGGACGGGAGACGCCTAACTGGGGTTACACAAGATGCAAGTATGCAAGATGGGTTATACCTAGGGTGTCGGTGAGGTCAGGCTAGTGGGGCGGTGGCGAGTCGCTGCAGTGGCGAGGCGATGCGGTGCAGGCAGAACCGCAACGCCAACGAAGACGATCGGGGTCACCGAGTGCCTCCCAACAGTCCTCGTCCTGCAAAGAAAAGGCAAATGGTAAGACTCCATTGAAAATTTCGGCAGCACCTCCCCTGCACGGAGAGGTTCCCAAAACCTGCAGAAAACATTGGCACGAAGGCCAACAACCACATGTATACCAAACATAGGCACGAAGGCCATCAACCACATACATACAACAATAACTACTACTAACACTAAAACTATGAACAACAACTACAACTACTACTGTCACTACGACTTACTAACTAATACTAACACTACTAATTAACTACTACTACTAACACTACTACTTACTAACTAATACTAACATTAGGGCATACCTTGCCAGCGAGAATGCGAAGACCGAGGGCCGGCGACGACAACGGGGACGACCGCTACGGCGTGAGGGTCGACGAACCGAGGCGGCACCTTTCTTCTCCTCTTCTCCTCTTCTCCCCTTCTCCTTCTCTCCTCCCTTCTCTTTCTTCTTCTTCCTCCTCCCCTTCTTCTCCTTCCTGCTTTCCTTCCTCCTCTTCCTCCTACCTCCTCCTCCTTCCTACAGCGGGCGCACGGGCGCGGGGCCGGAGGCGCGCGGGCGCGGCGGGCGCAGGGCTAAGGCGCGTGGGCGCGTGGGGAGCCGGTGGCTGCGGCGCGGCAGCTCCGGCGGCGGCGGCGCAGCGGCTACGGCGCGGCGGCGGGGCGGCTACGGCGCGCGTGTGTGTGCGTGTTTGGTGTGTGCGTGGTGTGTGTTGTGTCCGGTTTTTTTTTTATATTTCAAACCTCTTTGCCGAGTGCCAGATCCGGGGCACTCGGCAAAGAAAGTATTTTGCCGAGTGCCCCCGATCTGGCACTCGGCGAAATAAAAAATTAAAAAAAAATCCTGTCCTGGCTTTGCCGAGTGCCTAGGGCTAGCACTCGGCAAAATATTTACTTTGTCGAGTGCCAAACCTTGGCACTCGACAAAATAAATTTTTTTTTTGTTTTTTGCCACCAACTTTTTTTCTTAGATTTGTATTTGTACCATGAACAACATGTTCAAATTTGGCATAATTTCATTGCTGTTTGCTATATTTCTTCACTTTATTTCGTTTTCTTGCAATTTTCTGGAAAATGTAGGTTTGAACTGCAGGTGCATCGAATAATAGTTTTGATCCATTCCAAAAATGTTATTCTTGTTTGTTAGTGTCACTTTATGCTAAATCTAGGAACTGTCTCCAAATTTTGATCAACGTGCTCACGGGGCAACGTCGCGAACTTGCGTGCGAGTGGTTATTTAATTCTATAAAATTCAAACGAATCCTGAAAATCATGAAACTTGGCGAGATGTCGTGATATCACATGCATATGCGGTGGTAAAAATTTGAAAACGTTTGGAGGACGTCATCACGTATGGTGTTCACAAACCAGGACATCATCACATGTGATATGGTTTGTGAACACCATACGTGATGACGTCCTCCAAACATTTTCAAATTTTTACCACCGCATATGCATGTGATATCACGACATCTCGCCAAGTTTCATGATTTTCAGGATTCGTTTGAATTTTATAGAATTAAATAACCACTCGCACGCAAGTTCGCGACGTTGCCCCGTGAGCACGTTGATCAAAATTTGGAGACAGTTCCTAGATTTAGCATAAAGTGACACTAACAAACAAGAATAACATTTTTGGAATGGATCAAAACTATTATTCGATGCACCTGCAGTTCAAACCTACATTTTCCGGAAAATTGCAAGAAAACGAAATAAAGAGAAGAAATATAGCAAACAGCAATGAAATTGTGCCAAATTTGAACATGTTGTTCATGGTACAAATACAAATCTAAGAAAAAAAGTTGGTGGCAAAAAACAAAAAGAAAATTTATTTTGCCGAGTGCCAAGGTTTGGCACTCGGCAAAGTGAATATTTTGCCGAGTGCTAGCCCTAGGCACTCGGCAAAGCCAATATTTTGCCGAGTGCCAAACAGAAGGCACTCGGCAAAGAGGCCGGCGTTGGGTACCGTTATCCCCGGACGCCTCTTTGCCGAGTGCCCAACTTTGCCGAGTGTCTGGCACTAGGCAAAGTTTGGCTTTGCCGAGTGCCTTATTTTGCCGAGTGCCAGACACTCGGCAAAGCCCTATGTGCCGAGTGCCAAGTTTCGCCGAGTGCGGCACTCGGCAAAGGTGGCCTTTGCCGAGTGCCCGATATTTGGCACTCGGCAAAGATTTGAGCACTGGGCAAAGTCCCGGTTTCCTGTAGTGTATGAGGATTAATTAAAGTAGCCAATCGCATCATGCGCATCATGTGCTCGGCGCCCGTACTAGCTCCTCCACAATTGGGCGCGACGGCCGTCCAGTACGCCGCGGCCTCGACCTTGTCGATCGCGCACCCTGGTCTCCAGCTCCTTGTTGCCGAGCACGGAGTGGACGGAGAAGCTATCTGGTCGGGGTTGGCGGCGAGGACGACGTCGAGGCGGGCGAGCGTCAGAGCATGAGCCCGTAGTGGATCGGGGCTAGGATCGTCGGCGGAGCCCGGCGCCGGCACGGTGAGGGAGAAGGCGTAGTGGCAGGGGTCGAGCTTGACGCCGGCCACTGGACCGGATCGAGCAGCGCGATGGCGGCGAGGGAGGTGTCGCCGGAGCGGATGCGGAGGAGGGACTAGGGAGAGGTCGCCGGCCTGCCGGCGGCCAGCGGGTGGCTGCGGCTGCGGTCGATGAGGTGGAGCCGCGCGCCGGGGACCCGGATGAGGAGCACGTCCTCCGACAGCGGCGGCGCGTTACCGTGCTCCGAGGCCGAGGCCAAGGCCGTGGCCGTCGGCGACGAGGCAGGCCCTATGTCCCTATCTCGACGGGCCTTCCTTCTATATATTCCATTGGGGACTTATGAGAATTACACGCGACGTGAATAATGAACCAAATAATCAACCAAAGGGCCTAATAAGAGTGTTATATGTTCTGTCAGTGGTTGTTGATCTATATATAGGAGTATTTGGCAACGCAATCATTCCTGGTCTTTCTTTTTTCGGTCTGAACAGTACATGTCATGAGTTAGTCAGGAATCTTTCTTGTGCTAGATGGAAGACGATGAAGCCGCCATGGACTTGGACCTGCTACTGACAGGGCCTAAGAACGAGCAAAATCTGGATGAATGCTTGGGAGGTATTATATATTATTTGACTGATGTTTTATCCCTTTATTATTCTATTTGAATTAAGCTATCAGCAAGTAATTTTTTGAGTTTATGTCTTCCAGTTCCAGTCGCAGGTGTATTCGACTGCTATAGTCCGCAGGTATGGTTGTTGTTATGATATGCCACAAATTTAAGTATTATATAAATGCTTCTCTTCTTTCAAACAACTAGTGGACTTTGGGTCCTAGTAAACGTTGGTGCTGTGTACTGGTGGCAATTATTTGATGTGGGAAAGCTATGCCTAATGGTGCTTATCATTTTTCTTCTTTTATTGTACGTAGTTGGAAGATCTGTTTGATTTGCTGAATGTGAATGACGGTGAAGCAGCAGTCATATATGAGCTTGAAATCGAAGATTACATTGACCCAAGCATGCTAGGTATATATATTTCACTTCTACACAGACTTTGTTTCCTTTTTATTTTCTTACAACATTTACTTGATACGTGAATATATACTACCAAAGCATCATGTGGTAGTGGTACTTATATTATAGTATATTTCTTGGACACGTGTCATTAGGAGATTTGCAAAGAGATTTACATTTACTCTGCAGCATATTAAAATTAGCTCATCATGTATACCATGATATATATGGTTCAGGTTGCTTCCTACCAAGTGGCAGTTCGGGACATGGCAGAAGAGGACCTCGCAGGAGAAGCGGTTCTGAAAGGGTAAGCATATATATACACTAAAAAAACAATTTCAGAACATATATTTTTATTAACAGAGATAGTGAAAAAAGTGTAATTGTCTTCTTAAATGCATAGTGATTTTGAGACACGGAGTCAAACAATCACAAAACAACCATATTTATTGATGGATTTTTAAAGACGGGACATATGCAGACCTCTTATACATAGCTAATCAATTAACAGTGTCAAGCGTTATGTTGTCAGCCTCTATACATAGTTGTCAAAAAATTCTTAACTTTTGCATATGTAGTTGGATAAATATGAACTTTATATCAAAATTATAAAGCTCAACAAAGTCTACACAACTTTGTAGTTTACAAGTTTTTTTATTTAAAACTTATTTAGAGTGTCAAAATTTAGTTTTAATTTCTCAGATTTTGACATTCAAAATTTTGGATTTTCGAACAACCATTGGTGTCGAAATGGTCTAGACTAAAGTTGTAGTTCTCAATGCAATATACAAATTTGTAGTTGATATTTTTTATTTTAAATCATTTAAAGTCCCAAATATAACACACGTTAATGGATGCGTTCTCGAAATTTTTTTCTCAAATATGTGTTTTAAATTTTTAGATTTTAGAATTTCCAAACATGCTTGGATATTGACACGGTCAATACCAAAGTTCTAGCGGTCGAGGTGATGTAAAACTTTCTAGTTGAAAAGTTTTTTTTGAAGTCTAGAGTTTAAAATGTTTGTTTTAAGTTTTTAGAATTTTGATATTCAAACTTTCAGCAGATGGAGGCATGTGTAATTGTAGTGCTCAACAAGATCTAATCTAAAATTTTGTAGTTGAAACCTTTTCTTTTGAGATCATTTAGTGGCTAAACTATTCAATACAATATTTACTAAGTGTTAATACAAAAGGATAGCATCATACACTACTACACAAAATGATTTATAGCAACGGCGCATTTTTTGTAGGGACGGCTCAATCACCAGCCACCCCTACAGTGGACGTGCCCGGGACTCACAGGACAAGCCGCCCCTACAAATCGAACATTAGGGGCTAGTGTTGTGGTACTGATGGGTTTGAATCCTACAAAATACTTTGTGTAACAGCGTGACATAATATTTTGTGTAGTTGTCAAAGTGTATGTATTCATTTCTTTGGCGCCAGCCTTTATTGTATTTAAAAGGAATAAGGTGGGTTGGAGAGAGGGAGATCAAACGATGGTGCACAAAGGCTAGGCATGACTAGGGGCAAGGTGTCATATAGGATGGGATATATATGTTGACTCAAAAGTGAAACTTTGGCAACTAATAGAAAGCACTAGTAACTAGAAAGTAGTGTTCTCCATTTAACACAACAGAGATGGCAATCTAGATTCATCCCTCAATCAACACATCTGCATCTCCTTCGCGTTCTCGGCCCTCCTCATCGACCATTGCCCCGCCAACCACAACCTCCAACACCAGTGACACATCGGCACACTGCTCACATACACTTCTACCAACATTTCCCAATCCCCACCCTCCTTTCTCTAACTACTTCAGCCAGATTACCCTACCCGAACATGGGCCACCGCCTGCCACCACCACCATGTCTAGCAACGTTGCATGTGCCCCTCATCGCCAACCACCAAACTGGCCTTCCTCTAGCTTCTATAGTCCGCTGGTGAGGAACCCGTCCAAATCCACAAGCCCCAATGGTTTTCGATGGTTAGCCGTTGGGACAGCTCGAAATCTCGATGGGATACATTGAGTAGTATAATCTTCCTCTTATATATGATCCTCGTCAACCACCGCCAACTACACATTATTGACCCTATCGCTTCGAGTCTAATTGCACCTTCAACACTCTTGCCACACATAGCCTACTGCAAGATTAATCTCCCATGGCTCATGACACCTTTGTTTCCATGCCGTGTGAAAGCTCTAGTTTGGTTTTGGTTAATTGATGAAACCCTAAGTGCTAACCTAGTTTATCAAAGTGATTATGAGATAGGTAGCACTACTCCAAGTAATGAAGCAATGACGAAGATCATGACAATGGTGATAGCATGGTGATGATCAAATGCTTGAACTTGGAAAAGAAGAAAGAGAAAAACAAAAGGCTCAAGGCAAAGGTATAAAATGTAGGAGCCATTTTGTTTTAGTGATCAAGACACTTAGTGAGTGTGATCACATTTAGGATAGATAGCCATACTATTAAGAGGAGTGAAACTCGTATCGGAATGCGGTTATCAAAGTGCCACTAGATGCTCTAACTCATTGCATATGCATTTAGGATCTAGTGGAGTGCTAACACCCTTGAAAATATTTGTGAAAATATGCTAACATATGTGCGCAAGGTGTTTGCAGGGTTGAGATGGGTTTGGGTCCCGCTCTCCCTCCCGCCGAGCTTGCGAGGCGGGATTCGGCGCTTTTGGAAAAATGAAATGTCTATTTTCTATTGCGCCGGATGCAAAATTCTTGGTGGTTGGCACACTTGAGAAAGGGTGAAGAAGTTAGAGTTGAAATGGAGTTGGTCGAAATGATGCTGGTGTCGGTCTACTGACCGGACGCTGGGTCACTCAGCGACCGGACGCTGAAGGGCTGCGTCCGGTCGAGCTGTCAGACGGCACAGTCGCTGGGGTTGAGCACCGGACGCTGGTCTGCGTCCGGTCAAGGAGGACCGGACGCGTCCGGTCGAAAAAACATGCCTCGGGGAGCTTACTGGAAACGACCGGACGCTAGGGTTTCAGCGTCCGGTCAGTTTTGACCGGAGCGTCCGGTCAGCTTTGTAGCCGTTGGAATCTGACGAACAGCGTTTGAAGCTGGTGACGCGCGGCGTCCATCGGGCGACCGGACGCTGAGGGCCAGCGTCCGGTCAGTATGACCGGAGCGTCCGGTCAGAGCGCGTATTGCCCAGTGAAGGGGTATAACGGCTCTATTTGATGGGGGCTCTATTTATAGCCCCATGGCCGGCTCAAGGGACAACTCTTGCACATTTTCATTGACATAGCAACCTTGTGAGCTTAGCTAAAGTCCTCCCACTCATCTCCATCATTGATCCATCATCATTGTGAGATTGGGAGAGAATCCAAGTGCATTGCTTGAGTGATTGCATCTAGAGGCACTTGGTATTCGTGTTGCGCTGCGGATTTCGCTTGTTTCTCTTGGTGGTTGCCACCACCTAGACGGTTGGAGCAGCGGTGGAGGATCGGCACGAGTTGGTGATTGTTCGTGGCCATCTCCGGTGATTGTAAGGGGAGTTGTACCTTCCCCGGCGGAGTGCCGAAAGGTAACTCTAGTAAATTGCTCGTGTCATTGAGTTACCTCACTTGTGGGTCGGTTCTTGCGGTGTCCAATCGTGTGGACGAGGTTTGTGAAACACCTCTTAGCCGCCGAACCACCAAGTGTTGGTCGACACAACGGGGACGTAGCGTGTTGGCAAGCACGTGAACCTCGGGAGAAAATCGATTGTCTCTCTTCTTTGACATTCTCCCGGTGATTGGCTATATATTCATCTTGTGATTGGTTCATCCCCTACACGTCGGTATAATCACTCTACTCACTCATTTACATTCTTGCAAACTAGTTGATACAAGCTCTTTAGTGTAATTAGAATTGAGAGCTTGCTTTATTATTTACATTCATCTAGTAGAGCTCTTTAGAGTAGCAAGGTTGAGAGCTCTTAGTGAGTATTTACATAGCAAGTTTGTGTGCCTAAGTATTCATTGCAACTAGAATTGTTGGATAGGTGGCTTGCAACCCTTGTAGAGCTAGAGCAAGTTTGCATTACGCTATTTGTCACACTAATCAAATTGCTCTAGTTGATTTGTAGATTTTTAAATAGGCTATTCACCCCCCCTCTAGCCATATTAGGACCTTTCACCATGCCACACGCACACCCCACCCACGCCGCTCCCCAAAACTTTTGAATCACTATGGTGTGGAGCCCTATCCCCAAACCCTTCCCACTGCCCACTGACACCTCTATAGTCGATGGCACAGTTGCCACCAATCATGTAAGACCACAATGGACTTCACCCTACTTCTATGGTCTTGGGCGGGGGGGGGGGGGGAGAAATCCATCCGGAATCCATCCCACAAGCACTAGCGGCGTTGGAATGCCAACCACCATTGCAAGCTTGGCGTTTTGTGTGTAGGGAAGGATAAATAAAGGTTGTTTGATTAGCAAGGTGGTCTCACAATTAGCCAAAATAGATAGCCCTTTATCTGTACCTTTTAGGTTGTAGTATATAGTCCAAGTTAGAATCTTTAGCCACACTGTTTAGGGGCAGACCCAACAGCAAATTATAGAGGGGCTTGGTCCTTGCTTTTCCTCCTACCTGCTCCACTCACTCTTCTTCTCCCACACTTCTTTCTTCCCTGTGTTCCCCTTAGTTTTGTTTCAATGGAGCTGCAGTCAGCCTCTCCTCCCCCTTCTTATTTCAGAACCAACAACAATTGAACATAATGTATAAAAATATTTACAATCACATCGAAATTAAATTATACAATTAATTTGTTTCTTTCAGTCAGGGTTGTTCGCCCATAATTTTGGATCGCAGGAGCCTTCCACAAGTGGAGGGAGAAAGCACAGAGGAAGGAAAAACAATGATCATTGGACGGAGGATGAAGTGAGACAACTTGTGAAGGGTGTATCCTTTTATGGTGTTGGAAAATGGAGCTATGTGAAGAGAAAATATTTCCAGGCATCAATTCGAACAAAAGATCATTTGAAGGTATAGTAGATTACTATTATTGATACATTGCACTATGTAGCAAATGCATACCATCATTATTATATATTGTTATATATCAAACCTTTCTGTCACTTATGTTGTCAAATTTTTATGCTTAGGATAAGTGGAAGAACTTGGTCAAAGCTTTCAACAAGGTTCTATTCTCTCACACATCAATAGATTGTATATTTTTTGTCAATAGCATCACTTACATTAGTTGTATTTCTTTAACTCTATAGGAAAATGGAAGAATGTTGTTGCATCTAGAACAATAATTGATTGAACATATTAAGGAGATAGATGGAAAACACCCTTATCCAAAGCGCAAAGCAACAGTGAAGACTAGAACTAAGGAGGTAGCATGCACAAACCGAAGAACAATAAAGAGGACAAAACCATCGGTACCCAATCTGATCACTGGAATGCCATATTTCCTGTGCATGGGTTCACTAGTCTTACCCAACATTGGAGGGTAGTCATCCATCATATAATGGAAGTTCAACGGTGTTCACAATGACAGTGCCATTGAGTAATATGTATGAACAACAGTTTGCTTGAATTACAGTTAACTCTGTATTGTGGTATATATTAATACTATGCTATCACTAGTATGTAGAGAATAGACTTTTGGTTTTTGGCTTTAGTCTCGGCCAGAATTTGGCCTGGGAGTAATAGGAGATTTAGTCCCAGTTGGAACCATCAACCGAGACTAGAATTATCTGCCCAACGGATAGTGCAGCAGGCTTTTGCAGCAGGGACCTTTAGTCCCGGTTTGTGGTTTAAACCGGGATTAAAGGTTGCCTTTCAATCCCGGTTGGCTCCAACCAAGACTATAGGTTGATCCTTTAGTCCCGGTAGGCTCCACCAACCGGGACCAAAGATCCCGCTGGCCTTTTATCTCGGGTTTTGGCTCCAACCGAAACTATATGTTGATCCTTTAGTCCCGGTAGGCTCCACCAACCGGGACTAAAGGTCCCCACCTATATATACCCGCTTCCACTGTCCCCCAGCTCGAGGCACGCCGGTCAAATCTTGGTCTTTGCTTATTGTTCATCCGTGTTCTTGCTTGGGGGAGCAAGTTCTTGCTCTCGGCCGTCGACTTCATCTTCAATCTTCTAAAGGTTATCAACTTTATCTTCTAATCTTTTATTGCTAATAATGTAGATCGTTTTATGCTTTAGTAATAAGCATAGAAATATTCAAATATGTGGTTTTTTAGATTAGGAATAATAATGGTGGATTTTATTTTTATTTATACATCATTTCTACGTGACCTTAAACATTTATTGTTTTCTAGATCTTTGTTAACAACATTATTTCTCGATGAGAGTTAATAATCGTTAAAAATTATGCGCAAAATGTTTAAGTTTACTTGGCATATATATATACATATATATACATATATATATACATATATATACATATATATATCTTGATGATTTATTTTTATATATATTTTTCTAATATATATTGTTTATATACATATATATATATATACATATATATATATCTTGATGATTTATTTATATATATATTTTTCTAATATATATTGTTGCATGGTATATTTATATGGGGGTTCTATATTTATTGGGATGTTTTTTTAGTTTTTTTAGTTACGATGAATGGCAGAGGACTTCCCCAGCCACAGGAACCAGGTTTCCACCCGGGCGATCTTCCATTTGCGCAATTGCCAGATAGGGTTGTTCTGCATCACCTAGACCCATCAATAGTATGGAATATTTTAAGTTTTGCGTGCTAATATAATTTTTGCAATATACATTCATTCATAACATGATTGTTGCATATGTCACAGATTATAAAACCGGTCAAGTGACTAGAAGCGGCATTATGGCAGCTCGGGGTGTGGGACATCTTCGAGGCGACAACAAGTGAGGTCGTGAATGATGAAGGAGGCGAGTTATGGACGTGTAGTCTCGCCTTCCACATCCCCATTAGATACAATAATGAGGTGCACCAGGATATCGTGCAGACTAGACGACAATCGCCGACCAAGATAGGCGCTCAGATCGATGTCATGCTGCTTTCTTTGTAGGCAATTGAGCGAATTGGCTACCATATGCCTGATTTCTCATCCATGAGGATAAAAGCTTTACGTGAGCATAGTTTGGACGTGCCGCGAGTAAGCGAGAGGCATGCGACATTCAACCATATGGATGTGGTACGTCGTGTATGATATGAGAGTAATATTTATTTATTCTTATTATTATATGAGCGCTTCCTGATATTTTTTGTTTGTCTGCCTGTAGGTTTTGCTCTATAATTTCACGTATGCTACATGTGGCTTGCAGCCCATTCTCATGCAAGCTCTTAAGCGACTGAGGTATGTCTGGAACTTCGTGGAAGCGATGGGCTAGAGGACGACAGCTGGCATCTAGTATTGCGTGAGATTTAGGCAGAACTAGGTCATCGATAGTCTATCAGTAGGCTACATCTATGGGATGTCATGTCCTCGGTGTTGTGAGGCAATGAAGAGTGTTGTAGTGCGGGCCTTGCATTACATAGACAATGATCGTGGTTACACAATCCGAGACATACGCTATTGGCAGTGGAGATGGGCTAGGGTTGCAATGGGTTTGTAGGATCCATGTGTTAGTTAGGTTTATTCGTACTGTTATGTTTAATTAGGTTTATTCGAACGGTTACGTTTAATATGGTTTATTTGTATGGATAATTTAATTATGTTTGAATGCAAGTTAATTATGTTCGTTGGGTTTATTTGTATGGATATTATAATTATGTTTGTATGGATTGAAATTTAACTCATGTAGGATTGAAATGCATATACAAATAAAAAAATTAGAGAAACAACCAATACAAAAGTTGTATATCTCGAAAAGTTATACAACTTTATAGTTGACAACTTTTTTATCTGAAGTCATCTTGTAAAGAAGTTTGATTTCTTTTTTTAATCTCTGGCTAAAACTTGTAACTAGTCTTTCTATGTGATACTAACTTCAAATTTGATGATTTTCCCCCTAAAT
The DNA here is from genome assembly GCF_019320115.1 of Miscanthus floridulus. Lineage (NCBI taxonomy): Eukaryota > Viridiplantae > Streptophyta > Magnoliopsida > Poales > Poaceae > Miscanthus > Miscanthus floridulus. The sequence goes on from NC_089581.1 coordinate 65,970,102, forward strand.
TTTTCGAAATTCATGCTCTATCAATTTATTATGTTCTCACAGCTTTCATTTTGGTCATCTTTTCATGTAAATTTGTTTTATCAATTTAAAATTTGATTCTAAAAAATAGCAACTTCAAACAACATTTTGAAGAAGTAAATGAATTTATCTGTGAAATTCATAAACATAAAAGTTGTAGAACTGATCAAGATCTACAATTTTTATTTTGGTTATTTCTTCATCCGATAAAGTGGTAGTGTACATTGTTCAGAAATTTATGAACAATGTACACTACCACTTTGCTAGACGAAGAAATGACCAAAATAAAAGTTGTAGATCTCGAAAAGTTACACAACTTTTGTAGATGACAACTTTTTGATTTGAAATCATTTTGTCTAGAAAACTATGTTTGAATTTCTAAAATTTGAAATTTGAATTTTTAAAATGTCCTCAAATGGAGAACTGACCAAAACGAAAATTGTAGATCTCGAAAAGTTATGCAACTTTGTAGTTAACAACTTTTCATTTGAAATTATCTTGTCAAAGAAAACTATGCTTGAATTTCCTAGATTTGAATTTATAGCATATGTTATTAAACATTTAAAGAATATGAAAGCAATTTTGTACTGTAATTTTTTAGCTATATTTTTTTACTACGCAATTTTTAATTTTCAGCCTATTTATGCTAAAGGATATGTTAAAAACTGTTGCATGGGCGGGAAACGAAACTGTCGGGTAGGCAACAGTTTCGCTGTGCACCAAAATCTGGCTTTAGTCCAGAGTTGGGCCACAAACCGGGACTAAGTCCTTTAGTCCCGGTTTATGGCCCAAGACATGACTAAAGTTGTGACCTTTAGTTCCGTGTTGGGCCATTAACCGAGACTAAAGGGCCTTTAGTTTCGATTGGTAGCCCAACCCGAGACTATAGAGTTCTACCATATATATATACGGGTGTTCTTTCTTCTTCCTCTCCAAAATTTCACTCACCGCAGCCGCCACGCCGCGCTTCTTCAACCCCAAAGGCCGTCGTCCGTGCCCTCGCCATTGTCCATGTCCTCGTCATCATCCGTGCCCATGCCCTCACCCTCGCCCTGTCCCTCGCCATCGTCCGCGCCCGCACCCTCGCCGTTGTCCGCGTCGTCACCCATGCAGTCGCCATCGCCCTCGTCGTAGTCCGCGCCTGCTCCTCCATCCTCATCAGCACCTCGCCGTCGTCCTCGCCTATGCCGTCATCCTCGCCCTCATCTCTGGCCTCGCCCTCATCTCCGGCGGCGCCTTCGTCACCGGCCTCGCCTTAGTCTTCGGCCTCGCGCGCCCTCGCTGCTGCCACCAGGTGAGCAGTGCCAACCACATCGATCTCATCCCTTCCTGCTGTGTGAAACCGAGCACTCAACCATGAAATATATATATATATATTTGCTTTAGTGATATATATTTTGATATATATATGTGGACAGATGCTGAATTTTGATACATAGGGTTTATTTATGTGAATTTTGGTATATATAGACATAAAAATTTGACTTCAGTGACATACATATATGAATTTTGGTATATGATAAATATTGACTACAATGATTTGAATTTTGATAGATAGGGTTTAGTGATGTGAATTTTGATATTTGTAGACTTATGAAAAAAATGACTTTAGTGATATGCATTTTGGTATATGATAAATATTGACTACAGTGATTTGAATTTGGATATATAGGGTTTAGTGATGTGAATTTTGATATTTGTAGACCTATGAAATTTTTTTTGACTTTAGTGATATGCATTTTCGTGTATGAAAAATATTGTCTCCGATGATATGATTTTTGATATATTGACTTTAGTGAGAAGAGATGGCTGGACGTCGACGTCGTCACCCTCCGCCGGAAGTCATAGGTTTCAGCGGGTTTGTAACGTGGATGGGATTCGATCCAGTGTTGCCGGATGTACCGTTTAATCATCCAAACATAGTAAGCAACTCTATATATAGGAAATAAATTAATGTGTCAAATACGCTTGTATAAATATATTTTCTGATATATATATATATATATATATATATATATATATATATATATATATATATATATATATATATATATATATATGATTCTTAAATGAACAGTAGGTAATTGCCCCAATCATTTGGCTTAAAGAGACACTCTCAAATTTTGGAGTTCAGAAAGTGGTTGTTCAGACCTTTCATATAGATAATGGTCTATTAATCCAATGTCTAATTGGCTTTTCCATCGCCGCTAGGAGTGGTAGAGGTGTTTTACAAATCTTAGAGATGGGAATAAAGGCACCCCAGCAGACTATTGTACAAAAATATGTTGTTATTGCATATGTAACTAAGCTTGTAAATATTAGGTACACCCTACCTACACTATCCTCCATGCTGATACAAGCTATAAATACGGACATGCGTCATAATGTTGAGGGCTTTTGTGCAAGCATTACTTGGAACAACTAAAATGATGTGATAAAGTCGAAGTCGAAGTCGAACTCATAGCTTATATCTGGATTTGTTATTATATGTTGCAAAGCTTGGTTTTCATAACCTTTTTTCTGCCAACACTTACAGGTTGATGAGTATGACTTAACCTACAAAGGGTGCAATTTTGAAGCCATTCTAAACCAGACAATGTATCAATTGGGTTATGATTGGAAATATGCTCATGAATGGCTAACACTCACTTCGGAAGGATTTCATGCAAAGCTGCTTGCGACTAAGAGGGGAGACCCACCGACTTCTCGAGCACTGTTAAACGTTGTTAGTAGATCATGCGCTCGTAGTTGTGAAGCAAGGGAGAGCGCACTAGTTAATGCATTGGTCTTCATCAATGGTATTTTTGGATACCACATCGGTGACCTACACTTCACCGAATTGAAAATACGAGAAAGTCAATTTCATTAGGTAGTAGTGGTGCCATACTATGTTTGCATGAACTTTGGGGAGTACTTGGACATGTAGTGTGTAATGACTTGTTTAAATTTATTATGGTTTCTATGAAATTTGATTGTGGGATGGATGATCATCATTGTAATATACAACATCTTACTTAATTGGTTTCACTCTTAATATGTGCGTACACTATAATCAATGCAAAGAAACCGTAAAAAAAAGAAAAGGAAAAAAGAGACATTCAGTTCCGGTTGGTATAACCAACCGAAACAGGAGGTGTAATATGTGGCAGCGCCTGAGGCCCGAGCTGAAGCCACCTTTACTCCTAGTTGGTATTACCAACCGGGACTAGAAATCCCAAATGAATCCCGGTTGAGAGAACCGGGACTAAAGCCGGACCTTTAGTCCCGGATTGGCAAGGGGGTTTCTCAACCGGGACTGAAATCCACTCCTGCACTAGCGCATGTATTTAATCAGTGTGCGTGTATATAGCTTGCTTAATTGACATGCTTTCTTATTGTTAGATGGCATAACCCTACGCTAGTTGACTTTGTGATTAAGAAAGCCTCACCAATGATAGTAGCGCGCTATGCTCCCATGGTAGGAATCTTGCTGCATATATCATTCAGAGTCATAAAACATAGCTCCTTAAAAAAAGCTGTACATACACAACGAAAAGCACGTCATAATCTCACATTCTATCGAATGTGGTGTATTTATATACTTGCTTACACGGGTAATAAACATGAATCACCTACGCTGCGCCACACTACACTGTGCATTGATCCATCAGCCATGTGCCAAAAACTCTGCCATAATTAGCAAGCAAGCTTTGATGATCAGTATTGGGAGAAAGCAAGGCCCCTGCTAGCCCCCCTAGTTCCGCCACTGCATTGAGCACCACTAGCTTCAAAACACCCAACCGAGTTCTGAAGGACTGCAATCTTGCACGCTGAAGGCAGATCCACGTTGCATTTCATCCAGCCATCAGGTGGTGGTCGCCATTTCTGTCGCACCTTGCTCTCAGCTTCACCGGTTTCTTCTCTTGGGCAATCCTCCAAAGATCCATCATGCGCCAGGTCCGCTGCCCATTGTACAACAGCCCTGACTGGAACCTGTTCCTCTCTGTGGCGGCGTTTGTTTCTTTGCGCCAATCACAAACGAACGGGCTTATCAATGGAAACAAGGACACGGCAATGTCTCATATCTATTTACGTTTTATTCTTTTTATAAAATTTAAAAGTTATACTTTATTTTATGATGACCATGGCATCTATATAAGTAAATATTAGTAATAATATGGCAATATCTTATTAATTCATGTATTGAATTACTTATAACCTTGATATATTTTTTCTTTCGTTATAAGGCGCAAAAATATTTACAATATATCATAACTTTAGTTTCCATACTATTAATTCATGTGTAGACAGATATCAAGTTCCGTGACTTCTTTTGAGGGCTCACAAGAATATATAATTTTAATATGTTATTAAAGTCGGCAATAGATTAGTCATCATTGTGTTAAGAATTGGTCTCTCTGTTGATGAGTAGGAAGTATGACCAAGATCTTTCTTGATTTCCACATGCATGTTAGCCCTTGTCGAGAGTTGCTCTTCTGTATATATGAACAACTTGCAGATTTACACTGGTATATGCGGACAACTTGGAGAGACACTTAATTGATTAGATTGAATGACAAACAACTCATGATTTAGTTTACAGTTTTGTAACAACCCAGGTTTTCCGATACCCAAAAATCTGAACTTAAATTTTTTTCTAACAAAACCCATGCATGGTGAGTGTGTGCATACTAGGAAACCACCCAAGTAGTTGCACAAGTAGAGCCAAGTTAGCGGGGCTAAGCATTTTGCATTTAATTCAACTTGTGAGTTGCTTCTTCATGATTTTATGTGATGTAATAAAATCAATCCAACCTTTATAAATAAATAGTGTGTGTGAGTTGCCAACCCTTGGCTTAGGCCCCAGGACCCTAGATGGCCTCTGGTGGACCCCACTAGGATGTATATATGTTGGCAACACATATATACATGCATAGGAGTAGTGTGGAAATAGAAATAGAAATAGAAAAGGAATTGGAAAAAGGAAGAAAATAGAAAGGGGGAAAGAAGTCCAGCTCGCATTCACCCGCTGTCGCCGCCAGGTGGACCCCGCCTGTGATCCCCTACCCCACTCTCCTCTTTGCTTTAGGCAAAGCAGAGCCGTGCCCGCGGCTCACCGCGCCAGCCGTACGTGCCCCTGCCCCTCACCCATACACGCGTGGATGCACACCACATCACCAATCCGTGCCACACCGCCTGTCCCAGCTCGCGCCGCGATGAGGTGACGTCGTCGCCATGGCCAGAACCTCTGTCATGCCCTGACACCACCATACCAGCGCCCTTGACCGGCCGCTGCTCCAAATTGGAGGCGCCAACCACCCCTGCACTCCCCGCCGTCCGTCGCCCGCCATGGGTGAGCTTGGGGTATAAACCCTCGTATCAGGTGCCCTAGCACCTCTCCCATCCACCCCACCGCCGCTAGCGGTTTCACTAGCCACGCCGAGCCAAAGAAGGGAGGAGAAGGAGGAAGGGGGGAGCAGCGCCACCCACCGGAGCGGATCACCGCCATGGAGACGCTGCCGAAGCCAAAGACGCCCCCCGATTGGCTACGTCGGCATAGCAGCTCGGCACGACACTACACCGCCTCGTCACTGCTTTGCCTCGCCACCGCACCACCATCCTACCTACACCAAGTCCATGGTGAGCCCCCGTCGAACCCCTCTGCACGCACCCACGTCGCACCATGGCCGCCGATGTGGTCTTCCAACTTGGGAGACCCAAAGGCCTCGCCTTTGGTCATCGTGCACACCCACGTGTACGCACGTAGGTACATTGGCCAAGAGTCGGCCTGGCCGAGCCGTTAGAGCTCAGAAACATTGGCACCTTGCACAAGCACCGCGCGCACTCGCCATGGCCAGAGCATGGCCATGGCGGAGCTGTTTTGCCCGTACCCAGCCTATAGATAGAACGAGCGCCCCGACAAGCTTTGCCTCAGGGAGGGACATGTCACGTGCTAGATGGGAGGAGAAGAGAAACCCTAGAGCCATTGATCACCTTGCGATGTCGATGCGGCCACGCACTCGTGCCACCACCATGCCGTGGCCATCCCGACCGACTCTGGCCGCCTCGTAAGGCGAGACCAGGCCACCGAGCTTCGCCTTGACCCCACACACCTCGCCGTGTAGATGAATTAGCGCAAAGCCCGCTCCTTGCCCTAGTTCATCATGGCCGCGAGCTCGTTAGAGCTCCGCCGCACGCCTTGCCACGGTACGGACTTCGCCGTGGCTTATGGTCCCCACCGACCAGTTTTGTGGCCTTCCTGCGACCCCAATTAGAGAAAAGGACCTTTGGGCTCAATTGAGTGCATGGCCACCTCGCTACAGCCCACCGCCGCTGCCATGGCTGGCCTCGCCCGAGCCCTTCCGCCTCGCCTTGATGTCGTTGCCATGTTCGCTGGAGCACCTAGAAGCTGTAGAAGCCCCGCTCGAGCTGTGCCAACGCCTCCGGCGCTCTTGCCATCGAACCACGCCGCCGCCACCAGCCGTGATGCCTATGCTAGGTGCCTGAGTCTCCAAGTCATCATTCTTGGCCCGCCGTGAAGTTCTTCGTGACCTCATGATGCCGTGGACCCCCTTAGCTACCCTTCCGAGCCGCCACAGCGCGAGAATGACCGAGCTCACCACCACGAGAGAGAGAGAGGCAGGAGCGCCCTTCGTGTGGACCTACCTGCACCTGACGCACCATGAGCTCGAGAGAGGAGAGGGAGAGGTGGACATGGTCCACTACGGACCGTGCCTGCGGTCCACGGACCCGCACGGCGCCATCCACCATGGACCAGTCCCCGTGGACCGAGCCTAGTAGTGGCCCGCTTGCGCCACGTGGACGCCTACGCGTGTGGCACGTGTCCGGGCTCGGCCCGGCCCAGATCGGCCCGTATCCGGCCCATTGGGCCGAGTCAAGCTCAGTCAACGATGACCGTTGACCTAGCCCCACCTGTCAGTCACTGTTGACTGTGGACCCCACCTGTTAGTGACCGTATTTCCCGCATCCTGACACGTGTCCTTCACTGTTCAAAATTCTTATTTTTCTTTTTCAGAAAATAATTTAAACTTAAAAAATTCATAGGAAATTCATATGACCTCAGAATAATATGAAACCAGTGCCCAATTTTTTCTAAAAATGAGCTCTACGTCATAGGCTTGTGTTTGAGTGCATTTGGATCTTTTGGATTTCTGTTGCTTCCTTGTAATCATCTATAGGAGTCGCTTATCGTGACTATATATCTCGTTTGACAGATCTGGAGGAGCCGCAGATTGAGGAGCATGACCCCGACTACACAAAGGAGCTTGGAGATGACTTGCCAGGTGCCACATCCCACCCAACCTTATAGACTCCTATTAGACATGCTACAATGTAGATGCTAGTGCTTTTACTTTTATGCAAATGATCTGTGACAGGTTGCATGGTAGAATTGCTTGTGAGCCATTACCTTGTCGCAACCTATACCCCTACACACCCGCTGTTAAGTTAGACGCTCGCTTACTTACTTGCTACTACTTCGACTACGCATTATATCTGTGATGTGATGCTTGGTGGAGGATTGTATGTGAGTGGTTAAGGCACTGGGTGCCGATAATGTGGTAACAACCGTGGAGATTTTGGCGTGTGTTTTGGGTGTGTGGTGAGGGTTGAGTCGATCAGGCAGGATCTTACGATGAGTCGTTGGACAAGTCTTGCCAGGGAGGTGCGACTTGGGCATCCCCTACGAGCTGTACCTATGGCGGGTGCATGTGAGATGAGGAGATCCCGGGGTGGAGTGTCTTTGTAGGATAAAGCCCTGAAATGGAGGTGTAGTCGAGGCACGGAGTGTTGGTTATCCCCATTGAGAAGATATCATGTCCAGTCCCCTTAAGGACTCATATGTCGAGAGAACCGGATCATAGGATCCTACGTGCACGCCACTCATCCCTGAATGGACGGGGGACGGATGCTGACTAGGTAGGACAGTGCCACTACTACTAGGTTGGAAGTGGATAGCGTAGGGAGATATGGGCGTTTGGCCCACACCCTCCTAAGATAGCATAGTGACCTCTAGGGCCTGGTACTACGTCTCATGGTCTCAGCGTTTTGGTGGACTACGGGGTGGCCGAGTGCTGAGTGGTAGGGTGGCATCGCACCGGTTAGAAGGTAGCCTGATATCAGCCTAGGAAGCGCACCGCCGACGATGGTGATCTTGTGGTTCCAGGTGTACACGCTCTACAGAGTTGATCGATCTATAGTATAGCCGCATCCTCAGATATGGATATTCCTATGACCTAAGCTTCCCTTGATTAGTGAGTGGAGTCCTTTCTTCTCTCCCCCTAGGTTCTTGTGTTGGTTTCTGGCTATGGACGATGAGGCAAGGTACAAGCGGGAGTCGTCCTTGTCTCCTAGAGAGTGTGAGAGTGGTGAGATGTGTGTGATGGGATGGGAGAACGTGTGGATAAGATGGGTAAAACTTGATGAATTATTATTATTAAAACTTGACATACCCACATAGGAGACTACAACCACAAATAGGTATTTTGCTCTACCCTTGCATTCCACTACCACAAAGTAAACGCAAAGCATAGGGTGGGAGCCAGTGGCCAATACAAATCGTACTGATAGTTGTTTGACAGGTTCTGAGCCCGAGTACGACTACCAGGGAGACGATTGGGAGGATTAGAAGTCTTATTCCTATGCTCAAGTTTGGTTGAGAAGATGGAGTCGACATCCGCTGCCCTTCTACTTGATGTTGTTCTTGATGTTGCATGCTCTGGGTGATTCCACCAAATGGCGATGTAATAATGAGTAAACCTTGCTATTTGTACTCTTTTGAGATAGGTATTCGATGTATGACTATGATATCGACTGATATTTGATAATGTGATGGGATGATCACCTAAGACTATCACGTTATACTTCGAATATGTGGATATCCCTTTGAGGAAATCGGAATCGTTTCAAGTTTGATTAGTTAAGCCATCGGTCGATTTATGTTGAAGAGTTAAATCATCGATTGATTCATTTTATAACAATAATTTGTTTCTAATCAAAATTACATCGACAACTTAGTGATAGAAATATTTTATTAGGTAATGGTCGCAATTTCGAGGACCCGTAATACTATTTTATTATTTATTATTTATCTTTATAAAAAAGCAGAGTGACATATCAGAAAAGAAAAAACCAAAAAATCACGGAAACGGGGGCACAGGACGCCACACCCACAATCCACGAAGAATTTTTTTTAATTTTAACCCTTTTTTGAATATAATTTTAAATCTAACACTGTCGGGTTTTTTTTAAAACTAACACTTTTGGCCGCGCCTATTGCCCTGGCGCGGCCAAATGCCTGTGTCGCGCCATGCATGGTGGCGCGGCACAGGGCTGACGTGGCATGGGCCGTCCTGGGGGACCGCTGACGTGGTGGGTCTTGCCGCGCCACCGACCCTGGCGCTGCAGTGCCATGCCCTGTTGCGTGGCGCGGCTGGACCAAACATACCGCACGAGCAGCCACACCACCTGGCCGCTGCGCCTGCCGCCGGCCCGGGCTACCTGGATGGTAGAATCGAAACGCGTCGCGCCCGTATTTTGTTGAGTTTTTTTCACGGACGAATAGAGAATTTGATAAGCCAATGATTAGTTTTTCGTCTTTCATAATACGGTTATGTACCATTTTTACTAATCAATTACGAAAAATTTCCACCGGTGTCCAGATATGCCGGGACTGTCGGTTCCCGAACGCAGGGTACTTAATCTCGCCGACAGTGCTGCCGCGACTCAAAGAAACGAATAAGAAGCAAGTTGACAAGCAGCCACATAACATATTCATTGTTTTGACATAAGTTTGACATAACATAATCAAATAAGCCCGCAAGTTTCGGATGCCAATATTTGTTTGACCTAAACAAACTAAGACCTAGGAGTGTAAGGATCCCTCGGACGCCTCTGTCTCTTCGGATTTGTTGGCAACACATTAGGAGTGTAGCCAACATCGGTATGGTCGCGTCGATGGTGCGTACGGCTCGTACCCTGTAGGTATATGATACGCACGATTACTTATAATTCTTTATGATCGTTAGTTCATGGAGCCTACGTATTGAAACAAACTATCTTTGTTAGTACCTGTGAGGCTCCTTGGGTGCCAAACGAGGCACCACCTAGCTGAGACATGCCAATCTCGTCCTGTGGCCATTCGTCCCACTAGCCATGCTGTCCACGGAAGCCTAGGGGTTCGTCGTTGTCGTCATCATCCTCCTCCTCCTCCTCGGTTATAGGGTCCTTTCCAGCGCTATGATGTGGTGGTGTAGGCACCGCGGAAGTGGCACCCTGCGTCATCGGCTGAGAAGAGTCAGCTGGTGTCCTCAAAGAGGCTGAAGACGTGCCACCCAACCGCGCAGGGAGTGGCGGTTCCTCATAAGGAGTGTCCATGCAGCTCAACTTCTGAGCTAGCTTCCTGCAGCTCTTCTTCACCTTCTGCATAAATAGACATTAAAGTTAGTTCATTACCCAAACGCATATACAATAAAGAAATATTTTCAAAACGGACAAGTTTATGTTTACCTCCACAAAAGCCGTGAGAACGCCTGGCCCCTACCCTCTAGACTCGTGAAGCCGGAATGTTGCTTCGTTGGACAGCCTTGACAATTGTGTCGCCTGAGTACAGAAACACGGTTGGACAGTTTTAGTACACATACTTAATACCAAAAGGATAACAAATTGTACCATTCAAGTATCTTACCATGTATCTTTGAAGCGGGGCTCTCTGTAGTTGTGTGTCCTCCCTAGTGGTAACGTCGTACACATCTTCAATGACATCTTCCTCCGAGTCCTCGTCAATCGCCACGTCAGTGTATGGGGGCTTGATATGTGTCCTCGTAGACCTATGAAGCCACCGCAGGTACTCATCGAAGGTGTGCTGGTCGTGTGGAGGACTTGCAAGGACCGCATGTGGTACCCTGGTCTACCACAAATGGATGTACGAGCTGTGTGTCACGCGCCAATCCTTGGTCTTGTACCTCTTCCCTTTGGTCAAACCTGCAACAAAACGATATTAGTTGTACCAAACACACCTCTTAATTGTAGCATTGTTATTAATCGATAACGCACCCGTGCAATACTTGATTGGTGGAGTAAAGCGGTGGTGGATAGCCTGTCATTCTTCCAAACTGTCTGTAGACCCGGATGGGCAAGTGAATCTTGACCACATGGAAGAAAATAAGAGGGACATCGCAGCGATACTCGTGTGACTCATCCCTAGTGACAGGACTCAGATAGTCCTGGAGCTCCGGAGAATCCCAAGGACACCAAAACACCTGAAATTTCGTAATTGTGTTAGGTTGTGATATAGTGTACATCGAAGAAGACACTGTTACGATAGTATAGAGAGCGTAACCTGGTGCTGTGTCAGGACGTCGAGACCGTCCGTATACTCCCTGTACTTGCGCCATGCATTCCCTCTAACTAATTGTGCTTCCGTCCAGATATACAGAGCTGTAGGGAGTGTATCATGCCCGTTCCATTGCTGCATTGAACACGATAATGAATTAGCAACAAATAATCTCATCATATCTAACTGCCTAGAAGAATATAATGAATCGAAGTACTTACCGGTAAACTATTATTAAGGGGCCTCCCAACGGGCAATCGTTCCAACACCAAACCTGGAGTAGGTAGGAGCAACCCCAAAGGTTCGCATGTCCTGAGGTGCGACGGCAGGCAACGCATAGCAGTCGATACGTCCATGCCAGGACTGCGCTACCCTACCTGTACCCCACTATGTTCTCCCATGGCTGGCGAAGTATGTCAAGGAAGATCCAGCTGATGGTGTTGCCCGAGGCGTCTGGGAAGAGGAAAGCACCAAGAAAGTGCCAGAGCCACACTCGAGCGAACCTGTCGATCTATGCCTCCTCAGCTTGTGGGTCCAAGTACTCAAAGCACTCTGTGATCCAGGATGACGAAACACCGGAACTTTTCCTATAATTGATCAAAGAAAATGAGACCCGATGCTAGCTGTAAAGCAATGCAAGTATTAAATAGGCTTGAATTACTCACTTATTTTTCTTGGAAGCATCGTCGTCCGGTGGAAGAAAACCAGTAAACTGAGCCACCAGCTCCCTCCAGTGATCGTTGTCAACTATCCCTGTCACTGGAAGTCCCCCCAACCGAAGGCCTAAAATAGCCTTCACGTCCTGCAACGTCAAGGTCATCTCGCCACAAGGTAGGTGAAACATGTGGGTCTCAGGCCTCCACCTGTTATAAGAATAGAACGACTGTTAGTTGCCTCCAATTTGTTACAAGAAAGTTTACGTACAAAGAATGCACTCGCACCTGTCTACAGCTGCAGTAAGTAGTGTTGGGTCAAGGGGTGGAAGACCGTGGTTGACAACACGGATAAGCTCGAGGAAGCCGAGACGTCGTATGTACGACGTATAACGCTCGTCCCACTGATGCGCCCTGGTGTGAGTGCGGGGCCTCAAAGGAGGCAAGGACACCTCTGCGTCATTGTCACTCAAGATGTATGCTCGGTGCTGGTCGTCGTACTCCACATCCAGAATGGGGTACAACGGGTGCTGCGTGGGAGGGGCCATCCTGTTACAAATTGATAAACAAAGCGTTAGAGTATTCAAATTAATAAAATTCAAGTTAACATTAGTAAGTTCACAAACAAATCACAAACAAATTCACTAACCTAACGAGCCTAAATCTCTAAACCCAAAATCCTAACTATACTAGATAATAAATACATAATCAATCCATATAAAACTTTGGTTCTAAAATTACAAGTAATCTCTCCGTCTCAAAATAAATACACATCTTGCTTCTCGAGTAGTCAAATATGTTTAAGTTTGATCAAAACTAAAAAAACGGTATCAATATTTCTATCTCCTAATAAGTTTATTACAAAAGTAAACTTCATGCTTAATGTAATAGTACCTATTATGTATCATAAATATTAGTACACTATTATATAAATTTGGTCAAAGACACTAATAGTCAATGAAAATAACCTCGATGCCCCTACATGCTCCTAAAAATGCTAGCACTAGCAGACCATCATCAACTCTTTTGCTTCTGCGCCGGCCGCTCGAGGATTACGAGGGCACATGGGGTACCGTAGGGATACAAAAAATACTAACTATACTAGATAAAAAAAATATGAAATCGAGAGGGAGGTACCTTAGGAGCGGGCGGCCTTGACGTTTCGGCGTTCGTGGTGCGGCCGGCTAGGGTGCTGCGCGGCGGGAGTGGCCGGGCGCGGCGTGGGCGAGCGGCCGAGGCCGGGCGGGCGAGGGCGCGTGTGGCCGCAGGCAGGGCGCTGGCGGAGGCTGGCGGCGGCGGCGGCGACGTTCGGGCGGGCGGGCAGGGCAGGGGTGCGTGCGGGCGGGCGGGCTCGCACGCGGTATATATCTGGTCCTGCCGCGCCACAGATCAGGGCGCGGCACTGCCGCACCAGGGTCGGTGGCGCGGCAAGACCGCCACGTCAGCGCCCCCCAGGCCAGCCCACGCCACGTCAGCCCTGTGCCGCGCCACCATGCATGGCGCGGCACAGGCATTTGGCCGCGCCAGGGCAATAGGCGCAGCCAAAAATGTTAGTTTAAAAAAAACCGACAGTGTTAGAAACTAGGCAAACCCCGTTGGGGAGACTCGAGTAGTGTCGAGCCGCTTCCGCGCGGATCCAGTGCGCCGCCGCCGCCGAGGAGATGGCGCGCGCTGGCCCTCCCGCCTCCGCGCGCGCTCGCCTGCTCGCTCCCGCGTCCTCTTTCCCGAGCGCTCCTCCTTCCCGGCACAGGTATTTGGCCGCGCCAGGGCAATAGGCATGCGCGCTAGCGTCGACTCGGTTCCCTCGGGAAGAAATCGTTTCTCCATTTTGTATTCTCTCTCTTTATTAATTTCTTTGCCACGTCGGTAAAAAGCTGAGCTCTCAAGATAATTAATAGACATAGAAATCATCATAAAAAACTTATTGGGACTGCACTTTAATTAGTTAAAGTATATATAAATAGCTTTGTTGACTCCTGATATTAAACAAACAACATATTAATAGTTAACATTTAATACAGCCGGCCGTCGTTAGGCCAGTCGCACGGCCGGTCACTCCCCGCCCGCAACGCTCTCTCTCATGCCTGGCGTCTTCTCCCTCTTTTGCTTCTTCTTTATCTTCGGCGAACCTCGCCCCTGCCGCTGCCACCTCCCCGCCACAGCGCGCTAGGGCTTCGATGGAGCTCTCCCGCCACGACCTGGCCGGCTACCTCTACCACTGCCAGGGCCCCTAAACCGGACCTCCAACCATCCCAACCGTCTGGTCGGCCTTCCTCCCCCAAACCTTCCCTTCTAAGCACGCCGGAGTTGGGAAGATCAGAGGGACAACTCACCGAAACATTAATTCGGAGATCCAGGAGGAGGAGGAAGAGGAGGATGCCTATCTCGCCAGATCCGCCATGGCCGCCGCTGGATCCGCCCCAAGCCGCCAGATTAAATGCATGGTTTAAAAGAGAAGAGTTGCTATTCGCATTGTATCTTTGGTAATTTTACTTTAGTTTGTTCTCGAAAAAAATTCTCTAGTTGCGAATGATAAGCATATTTGATGAGAGGAAAAGTCAAATTTTACAATTCTTTTTGAATAGTAGTTAGTATAATTGTTTGCAATTTTAGGGCATAGAACTTGCACCCATAGATACGTATTTAGGTGCTTATGAGATGATATTGAACTTTTACCAATTGATTACATATTATAAGAGAACTTATATCAAAGTCTAGTAGGTATTAGATTTCCTCTACTCAAATACACTTATCCACTGAACTGAGGGAATAAGATGGTTAGAACGGAGAAGTAATTAGTTTTCCTTTTTACATTGACACCTGCATGTCAGTTACTTTTCCCACATGCTTAGTATAATTGTTTGCGCTGGTCAAAATAGGTATAGGATCTTTATCGAAGAGTTGGTACGCCATGCATGATGAGTGCTGAGCCCTTTATTCGTCCTGTGCTACTACTAGATGCGTAGATGGTCATATGTCGCAAGGACGATCGTATCAAAGTGTTTTTTTTTTAATTTGAGAGAAGACACTGCAGTCCATGTAGACGTATGTACTAAGAGATGTTGACACAACCACTATCTGCAGCCCACGTAGCCAGTGTTTTGCCGAAATGCATGGTTAATTACTACTCCTGCTTCCGCTAAGTTTCCTTATTGGTTCTTAACGTATACTTAATTTCATTTCGAGAGCAATTATCAAAACCAGCGGTGGATCCAGAAAAAGATTTAGGGGGCTGAACAACACATACCTACGACTGCTACTCGATCTTAAGTCTCAGCCCCACCTACACTATAGAACTTTATCTAAAAATTCATATGGGCTCCAGAGGGTTCACTGCTCCGGTATGGGTAGGGGGCTCGAGCCCCAGCCCCCCCCCCCCCCCCCCCCCCCCCCCCCCCGCATCATTATTATTGCTACTGATCAAAACTCTGTCGCATCGTTATTATTGCTACATGCATGCAGTCAGGGTACCGTAGCAGTCATGACTAGCTTGCCGAAACGGGAAGGCATTGCGTGGTGCTTGCTTCCGCGAAGCTTCGTCCTTGCTACCGAGCTCCCTTGCTGATCTCTCAGCGCTGGCTTTCCGTGGATCGATCATCCATGCATCTCCGCTCCGATCCGGCTCAACCGTCGGATTATACATACGCCCGCCGCGTTGGGTTGGGTGGTTAAAGCTGCTATCATCGCTGCGCTGCCACAGCCTACTACGCGCGCATGCAGCTGTGCAGAGAGTGACATAACTTTTCTTTTGCCGTAGCTGAACTGAAGGCAGACGCCGCGGCGCCACGTACAGGCGCACGCAGCTGTGCAATGAGCCTGTTCGTGGGCTGATAAGTCTGGTTGATGCTGATTTATTATGAGAGAAAAATACTGTTGGCTGGTTGATAAGCTCTAACTAAAACCAACAAACGAACCGGCTTGTTGTAGTGTCTGCGGATGGTACGTGTCCACTAGAGGAGCAGAGCACGACAGGGGTTCATATGCATGTTCTCTACATGAAAGGCCATTCTGTCATTCTGTGAGACCAGGTGAAGCAGCAGGTGATGGATCACCATTCACCAGCTTGAGTAATGCTCCATAGTAAAGTAGACCTTAGCTACTACTCCCTCCGTATAAAACAAAAAAGAATGCAATTCTCGATGTTTAAGGAGACAAATATTTAAACTTTAAGATGACTTATGAAATAGTATTAATATTTGTGATATAAAATATTGTATCATTAGATTAATTATGTTTTTTTAGTAAACTTTAGTAGAGATATAAATGCTCTCAATAGTATTTATTATAAATTTGGTTAAACTTAAATAATTTTAACTGACATGTCTTCATTCTCTTGTGAAGTGCATGCATGCTGGTGGGTTGTACTATCATGTGATCGACAACTACTACTGGACAAGAGCATCGGTAAATGCTTCTGTAAACAAGTAGTGTAGTGGGTTGTCTACAGATGCTGGTAGATGATTTACAGAGAAGCATTTATATGCATCCGAAAACAATTCTAGAAGTAAATTTATGTTGGGTATTTTGACGGAGGGCGAAGCTTCGTGGATGCTCACCGCTTTCCCGTTTGGGCAAGATGCCAGGGCTACTGCGTTTTCAGCCGGCCTCGCCAAATTCATGCAACGTCAGCTCGTGACGTGAGCATCACTCACGTGCCCAGGGCCCACTGATTCATGTCGCTCCTCGCCCCTTTTGCCTTTGTTTCCTGCTTTTTTTTTCTTTTCGTTCGTCGTCAACAAAGAGTCAAAGATACTGGTAACATTTGCATGGGCCCTCCACCATCTATGGGTCTGTTCGGCAGGACTAAAAAATAAACAAAAACACTGTTCGTTTGATTGTTATGGGAAAAATATTGTTCTGTCTGAAATCACTGTTCACGTGAACAGTGATTTCGTAAGTGGGCTGGCAAAGAAATAAGTTTGTCGAGTGCCGTGATCTGACACTCGGCAAACTTAGCTTTGCCAAGTGTCCTAGATTCGGCACTCAGCAAACTGGGCACCTTATTAAAGTCACCCGGCCGCCGCCCCCTCCCTCTCCCGGCGCCGCCGCCCCCTCCCCTCCCTTGGAACGCCGCAGTCCGAAGGTCCCTGCAGCCGGCCTACGTGCGAGGCGGAGCTGCTCTCGCCCGCGGCAACCTACGCACAAGGCGGAGCAGTGGCTCTCGCCCGCGGCAGCCTACGCACGAGGCGGAGCAGTGGCTCTCGCCCACGGTGGCCGCACGCTTGACGGCGTCGCGCGCTAGCCCATGGAAGCCAACGCGCGGTCGACTGAGGAAGTCGTCCCCGCGCTCGCCCGCAAGACCACCGATGTTGGCGCGCTTGCCCGCAGCCATAGCCACAGCCACAGCCGCAGTGCCGCTTGAGCCTCCTCTACCTGGCCGTTGTCGAGAGCTGTGCTGATTGCACGCCACTGTGGCGTGGTGGCGGCGGTGGGGTTTTTTTTATATTTTTCAAAATATTTTTTGCCGAGTGTCGGTTTAGCATTCGGCAACATCTTTGTCGAGTGCTCGACAAAAAACACTCGGCAAAGACAGCTTTGCCGAGTTCTTTTTTGCCGAGTGCCGTTTACCGAGTGTAACACTCGTCAAACGATTTGTCAAGTGTTTTTTTTTGTCTTCGCCGTGTGCCCGGCACACGGCAAACCTATGAATTCCGGTAGTGAACAATGCGCGGTAACAATGACGATATATCTCTACTATAATGGACCAATCAAAATTGTACTAGGTCTCCTCAGAAAAAAGTTCTCCGCTGAAAACCTCTAACCATTATGCACCCAGAAAAATACATACAATAATTTATCTGCATTAAAATCAAAGGCTAATAAAATATATAAACCAAATCCGATGACCACGATTAGACCGCACCGAAGCTTCAAACGCGCCCCCACCCGTGCGATCACGGAAAAAAAGAAACGCACGACGCTCGACTCCCAACGCTCCACACTGCCGCCGCCAATGGACGCGTCAAGGACGCCATGGATCCCTCTCCTCTAACTCTGAACCAACCGCTCCGCCGCGATGGCCATTAGCACTCTGCTCAGCCGCGACGTACTGTGTCGAGCGCTACATCCTCCTCTCAGATGATCCACACCGCATCCGCCGCAACTTACAGGGCACGCCGCGATCCCGGGCCGACGCGGCCACGTCCCTCTGCGCATCCGCGCTGCGCCGATCCCAGCGTGGCGATGTCGCTCCTCGCCGCCGCCGACCCCTTCGACGACGACGCGCCGAGCCGCCCCACCACCTTCCTCAACGAGGCGCCGTGAGGTGCCGCGTCGTGAGTATCAGTCCTCCGCCGCCCCCCCCCCCCCCCCCCCCCCCCCCCCCCACCCCCCCACCCCACGAGACCCTTCGCGATCTGCTCCTGCTGCTAGCGTGCTACACTGCTGCTGCTCGTGTGACCCGATCTGAGCTGTTCTGATCCGTTTATCCGTCCAGGGCGCCTTCAAGTCGGCCGTGCTGAACAGCTTTAAATTCTTTAACCTGGCGCCAAATAAAGTTTGGAGGTTACAAGAGCATTGATCGTTTCCTTCTGGTAGTTAATAAAGTTATTTCTTGGATACGATAGATTAAAGGTGATATGTGATCGCCCATGATTTCTGAAGCAAAGTTGTTATCTGCATGCTTGCTCATCAGGTTCATAGGATTATTGAATGTATTTCCAGGTTTTCATAAAACGAGTTTCAGGTAGCAAAAGAAGAACTGAAATACAGTTACCATGTAGTATTTCAGTATCAATGCATCAGCTATTCTATTGAGAAGTAGGCTTCACTTGTTTTCATGAAACGAGTTTCAGGTAGCAAAAGAAGGAACTGCTCTATTGCAGTCCCATGTATCTGATTGCTGCTAGCCTCGATTGAGAAGTAGGCTTCACTTGTTTTTTTCATGAGAAAATAGAGGTCTTCAGTAGTAACACTTGTCCTGCGCATCACACTATCACCAATATATTATACTAAATCTGGCACTTCAGAAATAATTGCTTTACCACTTTATTGCTTGGTAGCAAACTGAATAACTGGTGTATCAAAATGTTTTCTCTACCGAAATGTGTAAGCAGACCACTGAGATGCAGTGTTGCTTGTATTTATGTGGGACTGCAGTAAGGAGCTTGCACTAAGAAATTTCTCGCAGACAGGTTGCTGCTTCCGAGAGAGGATGGTGGTGCTTGTTCCTTGATTGTTCGAGTAGCCAGCTAGGCGTGTTGGATTGTACCTGGATCTGTATTTGCTGGATTGGAGCTGATTAAGGATGGGTTGTATGCACTAGCCTGCTCAACACACGGTCTACAGGTAAGCCGTTCGATGAAATGCCTTTAAACTCACCCTAATAGGTTCTGTGGTGGTTGTTCCATGGCCTACATCAGTGGAGGACTCGGGGTTTCCCCTCCTTCCAGTTTTCAGCAAGTCGTGTTCACTGAATTTTGCTGTTACATTTCTGACAGTTTGTACTAAACCTTTCATTGATGCCTTTAAGGGCTTCAAATTGTTATGAAAAGGAAGCTGGTGTCAGTCCAGACGAGCCCCAAATTAAGATTTGCCAAGATCAGTGAGACGCAACGCAAGTGGTGTATTTTGCACATGAATTTTTATTTTGCTGCATTATTTGTATTGCCTTAGAATGTTTCTGAAACCAGCAAGAGATTTGTTAAAATGTTTGTTCCATGTTGGGAACTCACCATTTTTTCCTAACTTCAACTGAAAGTAGTCAGAAGTTTGGCTAATAATACTCCGAAATCTTCTACATGGCCTATTCTTTTCCCCATTGGAAATATATTTAATTGCCGTCTCATTTTATTTTCCTTCTGTATTCTTTTCCCGTTGACAATATATTTTATTGGTTGTTTGATTTGTATTATAAAATGTCACCGTAGCGTTAGCACGGGCAGTATACTAGTCGCTGTTAAAGTAGCCAATCGCATCATGAGGATTAATTTTGTATATACGATTTCATCAGTAACCTAATGATCATGGACGAGGACGCAGTCCACTTTGTATGACACTAGTAACTAGCTAGAACACTGCTAACGACTGCTGGTAGTATGACCAATGTTCAATATTTATACCGAATCCAATTCCTTGTGCAGGCTGCAGGACCTCACACCCAAACTTCCTCTTCTTCCTCCCCTCCGACCTCCGAGTGGTCCGACCTGACGAGCAAGTCCACCGTCACCTCCCCGCACCACAGGTGCTCGGCTCCAGTGGCGATGGTCCTCGCCACCGCGCCGCCGTGCTAGCTCCACCATAGTACGCCGCGGCCTCGACCTCGTCGCGCGCGCACCCTGGTCTCCAGTCCTTGGTGCCGACACGCAGGGGCGGATCCAGGATAAGCTCCTTGGGGGGGCTAAATAATAAAGATTAAGGCTAGAGTTAAGAAAATAATGGTGATTTAGATGCTAATAAACAGTATTGTACATGTGACCACTGCCGACACGGGGTGGACGGAGAAGCTGGTGTTGGCGGTTATGCAGCTTATTAAAATTATCAACTCATGTACACATGAACCATGGATGACATATGGTTCAGGTTGTTTCTTACCACATGGCAGAAGAGGACCTCACAGGACAAGCAGATGTGAGAAGGTAAGCACACTACTATAAAAAAGATTTTAGAAGACATATTAATTATTTCATTAATAGAGGCGCTCAAAAATATGTCATTATATCCTTAAATGCCTAGTGATATTTGCGATTCTAAACGATTTCAAATATATATTTAAAAAGTACACTATCGGAAACCGGTACTTTGCCGAGTGCCGAAAGCTTTGCCGAGTGTATTTTATCGGGTGTTTTTTTCGGCACTCGGCAAAGATGGCTTTGCCGAGTGTTTTTTTTGCACTCGGCAAAGATGTATTTTGCCGAGTGCCATTTTTCGGCACTCGGCAAAATGCGTCTTCGCCGAGTGCCTTTTTTCTGGCACTCGGCAAAGAGGCATTTTGTCGAGTGCCATTTTTTGGCACTCAGCAAAATACGTCTTTGCCAAGTGCCTTTTTCTGGCACTTGGCAAAGAGGCATTTTGTCGAGTGCCATTTTTTGGCACTCAGCAAAATACGTCTTTGCCAAGTGCCTTTTTTTGGCACTCGGCAAAGAGGCATTTTGCCGAGTGCCATTTTTTGGCACTCGGCAAAATGCGTCTTCGCCGAGTGCCTTTTTTTTTTTGGCACTCGGCAAAGAGGCATTTTGCCGTGTGCATTTTTTTTTGCCATCGGCAAATTATTTTTTTAAAACAATTTTTGAGGCCCGAAATGAATTCAAATGAAAAACTTTTCAACTACAAAATTGCATAACTTATCAAGATCTACAAAGTTTATTTTGGTCATTTCTTCATTTGACAAAACGACAATAACGTTGTTCATAAAATCTACATCTCTCTCATATGTCTCATATTAGTTTCATGAAAGTAGAAGAGGGATATATAAGATTTGTGAATAATGTTACTACCACTATGTCGGATGAACAAATGACCAAAATAAACTTTGTAGATCTTGAGAAGTTATGAAATTTTGTAGTTGGCAACATTTTGATTTGAAATCATCTTGTCATGCAAAAACGGCGTTTGAATTTGAAAATTTTAAAATTTGAATTTTTCAAAAGACCTCGGATGGAAAAACTTCCTAAACAAAAATTGTAGATCTCCAAAAGTTATGAAACTATGTAGTTGTCAATTTTTTGATTTGAAATCATCTTATCATGCAAAACTACGTTTGAATCTCTCAAATTTAAAATTCGAATTTTTCAAACGACCTCGGATGGAAAAACTTCCTAAATGAAAATTGTAGATCTCGAAAAGTTATGAAACTTTATAGTTGACCACTTTTTGATTTGAATTCATTTAGGGCATCAAACAAGCAATTTACTCTCGGTTTAGTATAATATATGAGGATAGATAACAGAATTTAGACACAAGTGACAGTGTAATGCAGTGGTAGAGCAGCAGACACGCGAGGAAGAGGTCGTGAGTTCGAATCCCACCGGCCGCGTTAGCCGCGAATTTTGCGCAAAAAATGTAGCGACTTCGATGGCCGGTGGCGCTGGACGGACGGGCGCTGGCCGGTGGCGGCCTTCCCCGAAAAAAATTGCTATTATTTTGGGTTTTTTTCGCATTTTTATTTTGCCAAGTGTAAATCTTTGTCGAGTGCTTTTCCGGCATTCGGCAAAGGCTTTGCCGAGTGCCCGACAAAAAGCACTTGGCAAAGGCTTCTTTACCGATTAATTCTTTGTCAAGTGCCCTTTGCCGAGTGCGGCACTCGGCAAAGCCTTTGCCGAGTGTATTTCGGGCTTTGCCGAGTGCCGCAGACACTCGACAAAGTACCGGTTTCCAGTAGTGGTAGTATGTTCGAATATCGTTATAAAAAGCTACAAATAAAAAGTTGTATGTTCGAATATCAGACCTTCACATGGACAATAAAAAGTTGTAGCAGTGGACACAACCTATATATTTTTAGTTGATAAGTGTTTTTTCTTTGAAGCCATTGAGCCTCAAATGTTCATTTTAACTTCTCGGATTTTGAGATCCATAATTTTTTTGAAAATTTTGAAACAATATTAGATGGAGACATGCTCTATATCAAAATTGTAGTGATCAACAAAATGTAAAACTTTGTAGTAGAAACTTTTTCATTTAAGATCATTTAGCAGAGCCAAACTATTTGATACAATATACTAAGATTGCATCATATACTCACTCACAAGTGAGTATGTAGTGCAGTGATAGGGATGGGTTGCATGAGGCTAGAGGTCATATGTTCGAATCCCATAAAATTTTTTATGTAGTAGTGACATATATATTTTCTAATTGTCAAAGATCATGCATTTGTTTGGTACCAACCTTTCTTGTATTTACTAGCAAAATTGCCCGTGCGTTTCAATGGGTTAATAAAAAACATATACTAATTTGTTTGGTACCAACCTTTTTGTATTTACTAGCAAAATTGCCCGTGCGTTGCAACGGGGTTAATAAAAAACATATACTAATTTTATTCGACTAAAGATTTAGGTGTAAAAGAAATAATTGTTTATGTCAAAAGATCAAATTTTGTTTAGTGTGTGAACACCCATGGCAGTTGTGGTTCGTCTTCTCCACCTCGTCGACCTCTCCTCAAACACCGCTACTATCACCTCTAGCTCGCCCATGCAGGGCACGACGTCCTTCCTCTGAATCTTTTGAAGTGTGCACTCCCACCGTGCCACTACGTTGTTGCTTTCAGCGTAATGCGTGATGCAGGACAAGGAGCGGCGTGGTCGGAATGCCAGCACTGCACCTAATGCACCGCTGACGAGCAGTGTCCCAGATAGAGCCTTATCGTAGGCGTTGGCCCCAACGGAATGCTTCACATATAGTAGGACCACTGAGCTTCCAGAGATTGGAGCCCCAGTTGCCGAGCTTGGCTCTGCACCGCTGCTCCATGGCATCGCACTCCATGAACACCATGCGGTCGCCTCGCCGTCGTGGCCTTCGAGCCATGGAATCTTGATCTTCCTATCAATTCTTGTTTCTGATGCCGATGCAATGAGGCGCCTCTACACCGTGGCGGCAAGACTAAGCGTAGGGCCAAGCCATGCATATACACAAGTTTTGTAAGTGGCTGATACGGCATCGTGCGGGCCGCCTGTAGGAGTATTAAGCCCGCTTGCATCACTATGTGTAGGGAGATAGATTCGTCACCTGTGGTGGTGTGGCCGTGCTTTTTGCTCCTACATTGTATTTCATTTGGATCGTTTTTCTTTTAACTTTAACTCAGTCAATATGTGTCCATTGTATATGAAATTTTTACCATAGATTCTACACGTCAATAGAAGATTACCATAAAAATTACACTGCAAAAGGACTATGAAAACATCCTCTATCAGTTTATGAAAGAAAACATAGATCTATAATTACACTAAATATTTTATTCTAGAGTGTAGACCTAGTCAATAGGAGTTAAAAAAAAGTTTTGCTATTTTTTATTTTTCTATTTCTATAATTTTCCACAAAATTTACAAGTTTGTTGTTTTACTAGAAAAAAATAAAAATAAAAAATAGAAAAGAAGCCATGCCACGGCTCGGCCCAATCCATTGGCGCAAAAGGCCTACGAGGCGGATTCCAGCCCAGGAGCAGAGGCCCAACGTGGGCTGAACTTTTACATCAGGAATCCCTAAGGTTATCGAATTCAATTTAGATCCTTCCACCTTTTCTTCCCCTCTTGCACTTTTGCACCTGGAACCCTTCCTTGTCTTCTATTTCTTTTTTCTTGCCCTCTTCCCTAAACCCACAGAACCGCTCGATCTCAGGCCGATCCGTGCCGGTGGTGAACAGATCAGATACGGATAGGTTGGATGAAAATTTATAGGTGGCACAAATTTTGCCCCTTTATTATTAGGTATAGATTAAAAGTAAACAATGTGAGTTGGAGAGGAGGAAATATTGGTCCACAAAGAGGCCAGGCGTGACTAGGACTAGGAGGAAGGCGTCGTCAAAGCAAGGGAAATGTTGACTAAGAAATGAAACTTTGGAACCTGATAGAAAACACTACAATAACTACATGGAAGAGAAAGCAATCCAGATTTCATCCCTCTCAAGTAGCACATCTGCATGTCCTTTGTTCCCCTCCCTAGCCTATCAACCAAACAGCCCCGCCAACCACAACCTTTCAATGTTGACATCACATCGCCACACCGCTTGCATACTTCTACCACCGTTTCTCAATCCTCACCCTCCCCTTCAACCATTTTGGCGAGATTCCCAACCCTGACACATGACACCATCACAATGCTAGCAGCGCTGGGTAGGGGTGGATAACAAGCCAACTACACTCTTTTCTGAGCTTTCTTCAAAATTGACATAACCAGACCCAACTTCAATACCAAGCTTATAATTGCACGTGCGCCTTGCTGACCACCACTTTAAGTGATCCTCAACTTTAAGTGATCATCAAATGAAGAATGCATCCCTCACCTACAAAAGCTCAAGTGTATCAAATGGATGACCCATGCTATCACATAGGGGGAGGTGTCCCATAAATTGGTATCAAGGTCAAAGATCCTATGTGTGGTATCTCAAGGGCTACAAGTGGTGTCATTCCAACAATCAAGTGATGTCCATAAAAAATGCAAGATTCAAGCCTCAACCATCTACCCCAAATGCAAATCTTTGCATCAATAAGAAGCACACCTTTTATGGAAATTGATGACAAAGGGTGAGAGATTGTAAAAAGATATGAAAGCTTTGGGAGAGATTGAGACAAAGAAGTAGAGGTTGGAAATGGACATGGACAAAGAGGGAGCAACATTGAGGAATTAAGAAGGATCAAAATTCTTGGACAAGAGAAGCACACAAGTAGGGGGAGCAATCTCATGAACTTTGATTGGTTGCATTTGATATGTGCATATTCATGTGCTTGCTTACATTGCATAAGTTTTTAAATTCAATATGCATGCTTGTGTGGTGTATGCTAGTTGTAAAATTTAATTGATGAAATGAAAACTAGCATGCATAGGATGAAAGCTAGACACTTGGTATGCTTTTCAAGTAATGCTAGTACCTTGCTTTTAATGTTGATCTCACGAGGTATCTAGTGCTTTGATTTCCATGTGATATCTAGCTAACCATGATGCTAAGGATGAACTTAAAGGTGCAACTCCGTTTAGTATCACACTTCAAAGGTTTACTCTATACACCTTAGCATCATTTGGTAGTAATTACTCTCCTACAATTCCAATCTATGCATATGTGTGAGCTTCAAATCAAACACTCTAGCACATATGTAGGGGGAGCTACTACCGTTTCGGGTTTGTGGTACTTATCCAAAATCATTTACACATGGTAAAATTGCTTGGGCAAGCAACATGAATCCAAAAGAGCTTAATTTTCATATCTTTGTAGAGTTGTCATCAATTACCAAAAAGGGGGAGATTGAAAGGTCCTTGTGTGGTTTTGGTAATTGAGTGACAACCTAGGTGGACTAATTGTGTTTATGTGAGATATACATACGATTAGTCCACAGGTACATGTGTATGAGCAACATATGCCATGAAGGTGGAAATGGCTTGGAGATGTTGCAAAGCTCACACATGTGATGATGAAAGAGCTCATTGCACATGAGACATGACATTGAGTCAAGTGATCAAGGTGGAGAAGATCAAGACAAGACTTGGCTTGATGGACCGGTTGCAAGTGTGAAGGGCAAGTCAGAGGCTTTGGAGCGATGGACCGTGTGGCGGTGAAGCTTGAGCAAGACTTGGCGTCGTTGGACGAAGGCAACAGTGAAAAGCAAGTGAAGTCAAGATCGATGAACCAATAAGATCACATGATGATATGAAGTGGATCATATCATTGTTGATCATGTTGGTGCATGTGTGGCATCGACATTAGAGGAGATGGAATGGAATGCGCAAGGCAAAGGTATAACCTAGGGCATTTCATTTCACCGATCATAGGTGTGTAGAAAAGTTGATGACCGGGTTTAGGATAGATGGCCGTACTATCAAGAGGGGCAAACTTGTTTACATATCAGTCATCTAGTGCCACTCAAGTGATCTAACTTTGCATCGTTGCTAGGATCAAGTGGCGCATCAAGTTGAGTGGTTAACTCATTGAAAAATGTTTGTGAAAAGCTAACACACGTGCACAAGGTGTTGTACACTTGGTGGTGTTGGCACATTTGCAAAGGAGAAGAAGTTGGTGAAGAAAAGGAGTTGAATGCGCTGGTCACGGGGTGACCGGACGCGTCCGATATCTATACCAGACGTGTCCGGTATTCTGGCCAGGTGTGGGCAGAGTTGCCATGGTGATTGGACTCTAGCTTGTAGCAGTGATCGGATGCTGAGCAATCACTGTTCAGCGTCAGGTCATGGTGATGTGGGGCACGGGTGTTGGTCCAGAGAGGATCGAACGCAGGGGCGCGTCCGGTAGGCCACACCGGACGCATCCGATCATAGTTGAGCGGCTCTAGGAGCTCTCTGGACTCGATCGGGTGCTGCCGCTCCTACGCCCGGTCGGCCACACCGGACACGTCCGATCATAGTTGAGCGGCTCTGGGAGCTCTCTGGACTCGACCGGACTCTGCCCCTCCTGTGTCCGGTCGGCCACACCAGACGCATCCGATCGTAGTTGGGCGACAATGGCTATTTTGTTTGAATGGGACACATGGCGGTCAAGCAGTGACCGAACGCAGCGACCGGATGCGTAAAATTCCTAGTGAAGGGGTAACGGCTATTTTAGCCCGTAGGGCTATAAATAGAAGTGTTGGTCGGCCTTTGGCCGACAGCTTAGTAGAGCTGAGCACACTAGAGCCTTGGTGGCTTATGTGGTAGTGCTTGGGAGCCCTCTAACTCACTTAAGCTTGATAGTGTTCATCCGATCGAGTGAGTGAACGATTCTAGTGTGATTGCATCGTGAGGTTGCATCGAGTGGCACTAGATGGTCGTCTTGCAAGCCGGTGGTGCTTGTTACTCTTGGAGGTTGCCACCTCCTAGATAGCTTGGTGGTGGTCTCCATCGAAGCCCGCAAGTAGCTTGTGCGGTGCTCTGGAGAAGAGCTTTGTGAGGGGCATTATGCTCGCCCCGCGGGAGCCACAAAGAGCAACTCTAGTTGAGCATATCATTAAGCTACCCTCACTTTTAGGGTATGTTCTTGCAGTGCCCGACGTGCGGGCTTGGCGGGTGATACCAACTAGCCGCCGAACCACCAAGTGAGTGGTCGACACAGCAGGGGCGTAGCGTGTTGGCAAGCACATGAACCTCGGGAGAAAATCACCGTGTCAACATTGTTCTTCCCATTGGTTTGCAATCCCCTTACACAAGTTTGTAATTACTTTCATATACATTGTGCTTGTGTAGTTGCTCTTGTAATTAGTTAGCTTGTGTAGCTCACTAGTTACCTTCTTGCTTGTGTAGCATAGAAGTAGCTCCCTTGCGTGGCTAATTTGGTTTGTGTAACCTTGTTAGTTACATTGCTTAGTTTGTGTAGCTAAGTATTTGCGCTCTCTAATTTGGCATTGGTTGCCTTGTTATTGAGCATTGCTAGTGAGCTTAGGAGCTTTGTGCTTTTGCTTACTAGAATTGTGTAGGAGCTCCCCAGTGTGTAAAATACTAGTGGCATAGGTTTGTGTGACCTTGCTCCTAGAAATGGTGAGCTCTAGCTAGCTTGGCACTTTAGTTGCTTAATTAGGATCTTTGCAAGGTGCTAGAGAACATAGATAGAGGGGTGTAGTCTTGGCTAGACCAAATGTTTTAATTCCGCATTTGTTTCGGTTAGCCGGTGCGATTAAATTTAGAAAGGAGTAGGAAAAAATATGTTTGTAGGCAAATACTCCATGTTCTAAAAGATAGTGATCTCTCTAAATATGTGGTTTAGAAGAAGAGACATGGGCTATGCAAAAAGCTTTAAAAAATATGAACACATGAAGGTCCAAGTAAAAAAAATAGAGAGAATTATCTATTTGGCACTGAGATAAATCAGTCTTTCATATTTG
The DNA here is from genome assembly GCF_019320115.1 of Miscanthus floridulus. Classification (NCBI taxonomy): domain Eukaryota; kingdom Viridiplantae; phylum Streptophyta; class Magnoliopsida; order Poales; family Poaceae; genus Miscanthus; species Miscanthus floridulus. The sequence goes on from NC_089581.1 coordinate 65,998,553, forward strand.
GCACTAAAAAAATTGAACTTTCTTATCAGGCACTAAATTGAAATTTCCTTTCCTAGATGGCACTACCGTCCATTTGGGCCACTAACGATGTCAAGCGGCTGACAAAATGACGTGAATGCCCTTATTTGTAGCAGAAGCATGCAGTGCCAAATAGGGAAAGAATAAATGGACTGGTTATCAAATAAGAAAATTATAAATATCACAAATATACTTGTGAACTAAAAGATGGGATTTTAATAATCGAAGACTGGAAATAAATAATCAATAAATTCAAATTCTAAGGTAAGAGCAGATGCACATTAGTTTCATAGACAAGCTTCACAAATGTCATCACATTATCAGCATACTTTAAAAAAAGAGGAACCACACCTTTCACACCTCACATTAGCTACAGCCAACAAGAATCAACATAACTTAAGGTTACAGTTCAGATTGCAAATGCTTTTCTATGTGTATTCTCAGTTCCATCGACAATCTACTAGTACAATGTGTATCTCACAATAGATTTCCGTAATGACAATATAATAATTTGAACGAAGTACTATACGGTCAACCACTTGATGCAACCCAATACTTGACGCGCCTCGCACTGGCAGCTCCAGGCTTTACTCTTGCATGGCATCGCCTTGCCTCAGCCCTCAGGCATTCAGACTATCTCGATGTACACTTCCCCATTGATCGGGGCTGCAAAGAACGCAATCAGGAACGGTAACCTCCTAAGACACGTCATGAAGTCTTCCTTTCTGATCTTTTCGTCACCATCTATGTCGAACATCTTGAACAGCTCCAACATTTGTCAAAAGGTTACATGGTCAGATGAGTATGCCATCATGGTGGCGAAACCTGTAGCAGAGGGGCAATGGGGATTTTACCTTATCATCAGACGGCAGCAGCATGCTTAACCGTAGGACATCAGCTAGCTGTGCCCTGGAGATCTCAGATGCTTCACCTAGAAACCTTAGTGCTAGTGAAATATACAGAGTACCAATGCATTATAGTATCCTTGGTGTCGTCTGTAAAAATTGCGAAGCACCAAGGGAGATGTGAAATTCAATCGAATTAAGGTCCATACCCGAGGGAACGTAATCGATTCCTTAATGCTTAAATCGAAGTAGTGAAATATCTGGAAAAGGAGTTAGAAGTTCAGCAAAGAGGGAAATCCATTTAAGCTAATAGCATTTGTAGATACTGCGTCAGTACCGTCTTGCACAGAGGACTGCAATCCAGACCAAAATGAGCCCAAAAATCTTCTGCTTTCACACGTCCACTACAATGTTTAAAGAGATCCCATGTTTAAATGGCGTTATCTATCAAGTAACCAAGAAATAATAGAATAGCATAGACTTAGTAAAGCATGACGGTTGGTTGTGATAAAGGAATTGGCACACTGCATACAAGTACATTAATGCAAAACTTGAGCAGTTCAACTGCAAATAGAAAACTCAACTTATTAGGGGCATATTTCCTTTTAGAGGGATGGCAGATGGTCAAGCAAAAAAGGGTCAGAGCAAGTGTTCGGGAATTCATAGTTATGCATAGCCAGCCTTGTTACCTTTCTAGCTTCTACTGCTCATGCCTGGCCTCTGCGCGACGAACCACGGTCTGGGGACGCTGCCCAGCGACCTGTGCGCCAAGATCTACGGCCACCGGCTGACGAGGCCGTCGCGCCGCGAGCTGGCTAGAGCGCCGGCCCGCGAGCCCACCCCGCCGTGGCTTGGCTCCACCGGGTGAGCCCCCCCCACGCCTGAGGACGTGCGCAGCTGGTGCTGGGCGCCACCGGCCGCGGGATCCTCTGCTCCATCATCCTCTCCTCCTCCTTCCATCGATCTAGGGTTTGGTTTTTTTACGGAGAAGAACGATGCGGGAGACAGGAACGCTCGGGGCAGTTGGAGTCGGGGAGAGAAATTTTGCCTGTGCGAGTACAAGAGGGTTATTTTGGTCATATTGGGAAAAACTGACATGGTCCAAACAGTCCACTAACAGATGAATAGATAAAATGAACGGTAGTGCCATTTAGGGAAGGAAATTTGAACTTGATGTCAGATAAGAAAGTTCGATTTTTTTTCATGCCAAATAAGAAAGACTGATTTGTTTCATTGCCAAATAGATAATTCTCCCAAAAAAATATAGACACATGAAGGTCCAAGTACAAAAAAGGAGAAGAAAAAAAATATGAGCACATGAAGGCTCATATATTAGAAGAAAAGAGGAAGAAAGATAGCCATGTTTCAAAATAATAAGTCATAGAAATAGATCATATCTACAAAAGGAGTATAGTTTTAGTTTTAGTTTACCTTTTTCCACACACATGCACATCTTGATCTAAGAGTATGGCATTTCTCTCCTTGGATCATCGATTTGACTTTACAACATATGCAATACAAGTATGCTATTTTGTTTATCCCAACCTAAAGCTCCACATAAACCTTTTAGAAGTAGGAGAAAACAAAAGAAGGCAAAACATTGCTATGCCTTGGTGAGGAAGTATACACCATTGAGTGATTTGAGAGTGCCATTTGAGGAGTATAAAGTGAACTATGCTTTTTCTTGAGAAAAACTTTCAAAACTATAAGTTGCTAAGATGTGAAATTGGGAAGATGACTTTGTTTCAAGAACTGTTCCACTTTTCAATAGCCCAAGGAAACATGTTAGCTAACGCCATAAATCCCACTTGTGTAAAGAATGTGTTGGAATAACTTTTATGTAAGCCATATATCTTAGGATGTTATGCTCATGATTACTTTTATCTCTAACTTTGCTCGGGGATGAGCAAAGGGGTAAGTGTAGGGGAGCTTGTTGGCGGTGCTTAACTCACATAATTAACCACCAACACTTGCATAAAATCCTAGCATACAGGCACCAAACTTAGACATAGGGATTTAGAACTAACAATTTCCATGAGTTTTGGTGTTTTACCATTTACAGGAGGACATGTCGAAATAACAAGGAAAACACGCCCAAATAAGCAATCACGCAAGGCACATTTCCATCCTTCACATAGCAAAAGAGGAGAAGGCCTACTTACCTTGCAAACCTAGGCCGAACACCCACATGGCTATGCTCTAGGCCCATCAAGCAACTGCCCCCATGAAGGCGGTGCGGGGAGGTGCTACCTAGGGTGCGGCCACACCCAGGGTGCGCCTACACCCCCCTACCACCTATCAGGCCCACCCTTCGGGAGGTGGTACATTGATTGCACCTGAGGTTAGTTGTAGTGGGGGTTACCAAAAATACGTAGCAAACCGACCTTGGTGAAGCTATATAAGCAAGTGAAGGCCTCCTCATTTGAGAACAACTACACAGAAGAGAGGAAGATCACCAAAGCAAGAGCAAGAACAACACTACTCAATGGGCTTATGCCCTAGCTAACTCTAGAAGAGAAATAGGAAGAGATGTGAGGGAAGAATTCAGGGGAAGAAGTGTCGGGCTTGTCGGTAACCTTCCCCGCAAGTTACTCGGTGAACAACGGCTTTGTACCTCCATGAGTATTTAGTAAGTGTTCATGATTCTTATGATTCAAAGTCTTTGAGTAGTTAAGCTATACTTTTACTTGTTTGCGGGTTCATCGTCTGTCCCCATGGTGCATGCTCTAGTAGAGGACTCCTAATAAAGACAGATGTTCCTAGCTGACGCTAGAGTAGTAACCGATAGCGTAGATGTGGTATCTAGGCTAAAGGCTACCTTCATTTGCCTCATACTCTCTGGTTAAGGGGTAGGCGATAGGTGGTGACAGCCCTATCGGTCCCTTGTAATCCGCCACATTCGAGTATGGCGTAGAGCTATAGGCCGGAGGTGCCTGGCAGACCAGGTATAAGCCAGTGTCCGAAGTAAGCAAGTAGAAGTAGGGTCTATCTATCCTTAGACCTAAAGCCATATGAATCCTTCTCTACCCTCACCAGCTACCCTTGTGTTGTCCTTGGACAAATTAGCTAAAAGAAATACCTCTATTACTTGAGGAAATACAATACCCTGAATACTTTCGGTGAAAGCTATAATGATAATTCCGTACGCTTGCGAATTAACTTATATAGACGTTAAGAAATACCAATAAGCTTTCTAGCGCCGTTGCTAGGAAATGGTTGCTATTTTCTTAGAACCTAATTCAACCTCGTATATGTACCTTTTCTTTTTTTTATAAAAAACAAAAATATCTTCTTTTATCTTTCCACCATGAAGCCTACACCAATTCAAAATCCCTCCGCTTCAAAGGGGGAGTTCCATGATCCACCACCAAAACCAACCCTCCATTCTGGTTGTGAACTCCACCCTGGCTTAATAGCCATAGTTCGGGCACATCCCTTCTCTGGGCTAGAAAACGAAAACCCTTGCTATCACATGCGAGAGTTCGAGGAAATGTGTTCGTGCCTAAGCATTTCAGGCATGACACAAGAAACCTTAAGGTGGAAATTGTTTCCCTTTTCTCTCACGGCAAAGGTGAAACAATGGTAGGCACATGCCATAGGAAGTACGAATGGGGATTAGGATGAACTTAAATACAAGTTTTGCCTGGCATTTTTCCCATGTCTCGTATTGGCTCTCTACCAAGGGCAATCCTCGATTTTGAGTAGAATGAGGAGTCTATAGGTACAGCCCAGTCTAGGTTTTCAAGGTTAATACATGTTGGCCCAGACTTGTCTTTACTTGACGGTGTATTGTTGTGTCTCTTTTGTTCGGGTATTGACATAAATGATGACCTATGCCTAGACATAACTACTGGAGGCTAGTTTACACACAAACCCATGACAGAACAAGTAAAATTCCTCAAAAACATCTTAGAAAGTCACACTTCTTCCGTCTTGAACCCTAGAACCCTCTAGGCAAAAGTCATGTCGAGTGTCGAGGAGTCTTCATTAGTCAAATCCAAACATATGCTATCCATAGGGTCGATTCATGAGCCCTCACCTGAACCACAAACACCGAAGGAAAGAGTAATTCATCCTTCAGAGTTCCCCATTGAATTCGAGGATTATGGCCATACCTCAAAGTTATCATGGCACGAAAAGCATACAAAAGAAGTTTCCCCTAGAGCGGAACCATCACAAGAATTGTTAATGGAGGTGAAACATTCTTCCAAAGCAATTCAGATTCTTTCACCTTCCATGACCATGCCTTGTTTGTTAAGGGGGACTATTGTAGAAGCCATGTATAACCCCACAGTTGGGACCAGTATCATATCAGAATTCCTAGCGAGAAACATTTCGGGTAACATGTCGCTAGCCCTGACCAAAAAACTCTTCAAAAGTCCTTTGGGACTATTTTTCTAGTGTTGTGGGATCACCAGCGCCGTGGTAGTCTTAATTGACAAAATTGAGATTTTCATAGATTTCCACATCTTTGCCATCCTTGAGTTCAATCTTCTCATAGGCTACCCGTTGGACAAACTTTTTTAAGAAAAATATCCCCACGGAAGACTTAGTGAAAAGTTAGGAACAACTACTTCTGCCACTCCTATCCCTTGTCCCAAAAATCCAAGGGCAAAGCAGCAACCCAACCATAACCCATTCGAGGAGGTGAAGTTCATATCCCCATTCGTTTCACCTAAGCTTGCTTATGAAACTGAACGTCCTTTACCATCCAAACTCAAACCCAAATCATGTCCCTCTGGCCATCAAAACGTTGTTCTTGATAGTGGTCGAGATTCAACATTGATCCTACACGAAAACTTTTATGCCATGGGCATTCCTACAGCATCGACTCTAGAGACCAAGGAAATGAATTCCACAGACGAGCATGAAAGCTTCTCATTAAAGACCCCTCATGTTTCATGCTCACTTTTGGAATCTCTAGAGTTCATTTTGCTGAAAACCACGTGCACCTACGAGGATCCCAACCTTCTTCTAATTTTCGTTCACAAACTTTTTAGGAGGATGGTTGTGGATGCTTACGTTTATCATCAGTTTTGCAAAACCCATAGTTGTACTGTGGAGCTCACCTTGCTGCTTGACCGATAATGCTAAATGCTTGGTGGTGAAGTTGGGAACTAAACCACCATTGTTAGCTGCAAGATGAAGTTCCCACGGTCAAGCTTAAGACCATTAATTAAGCACTTTCGGGAGATACCCTGGATTATTATGAAACTAATAATAATAATAATATTTCTTGTTAATAAAAGCAAGAACATGTTTTCAAATTAGTATGCACCTTCGGGTATTCTTGGTTGCTAACCCTTTCAGGTTAAGAACAAGAAGAACAAAGGACATGCGATGCTCGAGAACATAGGAGCTACATCAACTATACACTCTGATAGTCTTTGGTGATGGAACACATTCGAAGGAAGACCCCCGACATTGCACACTTGACTTTTACACAAAAGTCCAAGTGTGGGGGAGGGTGGTGAAAATCTCACAACAAAGTTCCATCCACACCAAAGGCCACCTTGGTAAAAAAGAAAAGAAGAAGAAGAAAAACATATATGATAAAAATGAGGAGAGAAGGAGCTGCAAGACAGGTGCTCCTATTCTAAGACCTTTGCTACTGCCATCAAGGCCCATGGTCCAATCGCACTATCTGTGTGTGTGGCCTAGCCTTGTTGCTCGCCTGAGATAGACCACATCTGATAAAGCCGACGTGCAAAACTCTATCCATATATGCTACAGGTAAGTACACTTAGGTATGCAAAGGTAATAATTGTTCACCAACTCTTTTGCTCATGTTTATCTCCATGAGAATACAACTCAGTCATGCTAGTCCATACTTCCTTAGTTTATGACATTTGCTCTGGTTTGGATGTATTCACTAGTGGTACATCCATAGGCTTTTTAAATTAAGCATGGTGCTTAGGTTAAAATAGCCTTCTTTAATCAAAATTTAACATGGCGTTGAATTTTGGTTAATGAACTTTGAGTTACTATCATAAACAATGGAAGTATTTTTTTATGGAGACGAACCAAGGCTAAGTATACACTGTAAATTTTTATATTAGCCTTGCTTGAGTTATGCTTTAATATAAAGTTGGGAGAACAACTAAAAATAATAATATAATAATAAAATAAATAATAATAATAAAAATAATAAGATGATTTATGCTTCCTAGTGTTCAAACTAGCAGAGCCCTTATTTTGTCTCCACCTTAGTTTCTTTTTGTTTGAATAAAATAGGTACAAGAATAAGTGTGGGGGAGATCTCTCGAGCATAATACACATCCGAGATCTCCCACCTACATGTTGCACAAACCTCAGACGATTCATCATGTAGAAGGATAAGACAGATAGCATCAGAAAGGATTGGCTAAACCTTTGGTTTAAGCCAAACCACATCTAAACCCCTTAACTTCTTCCTTTACAATGATAGTTTGTGCAACAAATCCCTCAACTCTCCCCAAATTTTGAAGTTTAAAACATTGAATAAATTAAAAATGTAAAACAAATGTCGCTCCACCTCCATGCAAATTTATAAACCACACTTCATTCAAATTCCAAAAGTGACATTTTCGTAACATCTTTAAAATAGAAGCTTGCATAAAGTTTGTTCCATATACATACACTTATGCTTGTGGGAAAATATCATAATAGGACAATCATGTTGACTAAGTTATTGTGAGGAGTGATATAGTTCTGACGTAGAAATCCTACCGTTTCTATTCAAAGCACTTTGAGAATTTGTTTTGATAAAAAAATGTTATAAAACCATAGTATCACATACTCCTCAATTGGTGAGCAATTTCCTACCAAAGCCAAATATGACATCTTGCAAGTTTTAAGCCTTCCACATACGTTGCTTGTTACTATATTGAGTTTGATCAAGTCTTATTGAACCTTGTTGAGAGGTTTATCATGCTTCCAAGATCAAGATCACATACACCCACATATATGTGCTGCTCCAACAATGGGAGTACGCAAAAACATGCTTCCATCCACCACAAATTCTGCTCCTACACAAGGAGTAGGAAAAAATATGTTTGTAGGCAAATACTCCATGTTCTAAAAGATAGTGATCTCTCTAAATATGTGGTTTAGAAGAAGAGACATGGGCTATGCAAAAAGCTTTAAAAATATGAACACATGAAGGTCCAAGTAAAAAATATGGACACATGAAGGTCCAAGTACAAAAAAGGAGAAGAAAAAACATATGAGCACATGAAGGCTCATGTATTAGAAGAAAAAGAGAAAGAAAGATAGCCATGTTTCAAAATAACAAGTTATAGAAAGAGATCATATCTACAAAAGGAGTATAGTTTTAGTTTTAGTTTACCTTTTTCCACACACATGCACATCTTGATCTAAGAGTATGGCATTTCTCTCCTTGGATCATTGATTTGACTTTACAACATATGCAATACAAGTATGCTATTTTGTTTATCCCAACCTAAAGCTCCACATAAACCTTTTAGAAGTAGGAGAAAACAAAAGAAGGCAAAACATTGCTATGCCTCGGTGAGGAAGTATACACCATTGAGTGATTTGAGAGTGCCATTTGAGGAGTATAAAGTGAACTATGCTTTTTATTGAGAAAAACTTTCAAAACTCTAAGTTGCTAAGATGTGAAATTGGGAAGATGACTTTGTTTCGAGAACTGTTCCACTTTTCAATAGCCCAAGGAAACATGTTAGCTAACACCATAAATCCCACTTGTGTAAAGAATGTGTTGGAATAACTTTTATGTAAGCCATATATCTTAGGATGTTATGCTCATGATTACTTTTATCTCTAACTTTGCTCGGGGATGAGCAAAGGGGTAAGTGTGGGGGAGCTTGTTGGCGGTGCTTAACTCACATAATTAACCACCAACACTTGCATTAAATCCTAGCATACAGGCACCAAACTTAGACATAGGCTTTAGAACTTATGATTTCCATGAGTTTTGGTGGTTTACCATTTACAAGAGGACATGGCATAATAATAAGGAAAACACACCCAAATACGAAATCATGCAAGGCGCATTTCTATCCTTCACATAGCAAAAGAGGAGAAGGCCTACTTATTTCTCAAACCTAGGCCGAACACCCACGTGGCTACGCTCCAGGCCCATCAAGCAACTACCCATGTGAAGGCGGTGCGGGGAGGCGCCACCCAGGGTGTGGCCGTACCAAACATACGCCCGCACCGCCCTACCGCCTATCGAGCCCACCCTTTAGGAGGTGGTACATTGATTGCACCTGAGGTCGATTGCGGTGGGGGTTACCAAAAATACATAGCAAACCGACCGTGGTGAAGCTATATAAGCAAGGGGAGGCCTCCTCATTTGAGAACAACAACACACAAATAGCACCAAAGCAAGAGCAAGAGCAACACTACTCAATGGGCTTATGCCCTAGCTAGCTCTAGAAGAGAAATAGGGAGAGATGTGAGGGAAGAGTTTGGGGAAGAAGTGCAGGGCTTGTTGGTAACCTTCCCCTGCTAGTTACTCGGCAAACATCAGCTTTGTACCTCCACGGGTATTTAGTGTTCATGATTCTTATGATTCAAAGTCTTTGAGTAGTTAAGCTATACTTTTACTTATTTGCGGGTTCATCATTCGTCCTCATGGTGGATGCTCTAGTAGAGGACTCTTGATAAAGATGAATGTTCCTAGGTGACGCAAGATTAGTAGTCGATAGCGTAGACGTGGTGTCTAGGCTAGAGGCTACCTTCGTTTGCCTTGTACTCTTCAGTTGAGGGGTAGGCGGTAGGTGGTAACATCCTTGTCCATCCTTTGTAATCCCCCACGTTTGAGTACGGCATAGAGCTATAGGCCAAAGGTGCCTGGCAGACTAGGTATACGATGGTGCCCAAAGTAAGCAAGTAGAAGTATGGTTTATCTATCCTTAGACCTAAAGCCATAGGAATCTTTCTCTACCCTCACCAGCTACCCTTGTGTTGTCCTTGGATGAATTAGCTAGAACAAACACCTCCGTTCCCTAAGGAAATACGATACCCTAAATACTTTCGATGAAAGCTACAATGGTAATTCCATACGCTTGTGGATTAACTTCTATAGACGTTAAGAAATACCAACACACCACTAGGCCTATGAATTCTCCTACATGTGTTTCCCTCCATATCCACAGCAAGTATCTGAGAGTACCCATCTGAGTACCCCATAATGTGTAGAAAACCATTAAGAAACACACTTGCTGATCTAAAACATGTCACCTTAGTACCTTGGCCCCATTCAGATTGCTTATAGATCATGTTGTAGTTTGAGATGAGTAGATCTCCGCACCTACACACTCACCCTTCTCCTCCACATATTGAATCACATGGAAGTGCGAGGAGGCTATCGGATCAAACCCCAAGTGAGACTCACAACCCTTATGGATGCTAGGCGGTGGTACCTTAAATTTCTAGGTTGCTGGATTACAGACGACATAGCGGTATCTAGCAGTAGCCCTAAGGCACCAGCAAAGGATGAGGTCGTTGCAGCAATCTGAGATAGCTACATTGTCAATGAGGAAGGGCCAAAAGGACAAGTCGGGGCGTTCACCGGTGCCACTAGTGAAGTTTTGATTGCCGTTCTTGGTGTCGTAGAAGAAGTTGGCCACAGTCTGGGGCAGCACCTTACGGTTGTTGGAGATGGGGCACTTCTAGGAGCGACAGACACATTTGTAGCAGCACAAGGAGTGGGACAAGAGGCGATGGAGAATGTCAAGAAGGTGATCGTCTGTGAGACTGGCCACTGCGTTCCTCTGGTTGGGGGCCTCCTCTATTTCAAAGAGCCTACGATTGTCAATGTGTAGTAGGATAAGAGCTTCCTTACTAATGAGATCTAAAGAGGAAAATAATCTGAGAAAGATCCATTAGTGAAGTGCCAAAGCATACCCTTGCCTTTGGATCTGGCGGTGGCACGGCACGAGGTGTGCAATGGTTCACACAAATTGCAAGAGGAATAATACACCGGCCATGTGGGAGGTGGCAGCGGCGCAGCGAAAAGGTCCTAATGGCTAGAGCGGAGTGAATAGCCTATAAAAATTTCTACAACAACACTAAGTAAAGTGGTTAGACAAAAATGAGGCGAAACAATTTTTGCGCTAACCTACTAAAAATGCAAGCCACCTACCATAATTCTAGTTACTATAGTCTCTAAGCACACAATGCTAGGTCACTACCACTAAGTTAGTGAGCTCTCAAAGACTAATTAAAGAGCCTCGCTAACCACTAGACCTAACACAAGCTAGCTCTCAAAACTAATTACACTAAAGAGCTTAGCAACACTAGGAAAATAAATGCAAGGGTGAGGTAGTGAGATTATACCAACATGACAAGCGATGATCAATCAATCAATCACAAGAGAACCAATGAAATCCTCAGGACAAGATGACACAATGATTTATCCCCGAGGTTCACTTGCTTGCCGACAAGCTACGTCCTTGTTGTAGCGATTCAGCCACTTGGAGGTTCACGGGCTAATAGGCATCACATGCCTAACCCGCAATTGGGTGCCACACAACCAACATAAGATGGGGATCCACAAGCTACGAGCAATCCACTAGAGTACCTTTTGGCTCTCCACTAGGGAAAGATCAAGAACGCCTCACAATCACCATGATCGGAGCCAGAGATAATCATCTTCCTCCGCTCGACAATCCTCGCTACACCATGCCACCTAGGTGGCAGCAACCACCAAGAGAAACAAGTAAAAACCGCAGAGAAACACAATCACCAAGTGCCTCTAGATGCAATCACTCAAAGCAATGCACTTGGATGCTCTCCAATCTCAACAAATGATGAACAATCAAGTAGGAGTGAATGGAGAGGAGTAGTTTAGCTCTAAGGGATAAAAAAATATGTCTAAGTGCTAAGGGACAGCGCCCAAGGTTGGCCCTTTCACTTAAAAAGACACCCCCAAGAGCTAGCGACCATTAGGCCACTTAAGTGACCGTCAGACTCTAAAACATGGGGCATCAGACCATCCGACGCCAGAGTCCAACGCTAGTCATAGCCAACCACATGTTGCCACATAACCACGTTCAAACGATCTGATCGTTGCCACCAACGATCACTTAGTCACATGCTGGTCAAGTCATCGCCTCGGACCCACCATCGGACTCCACATAGGGAGGGCCCAACGTGGTCCAGTAAGGTCTAGAGAGCACAAAACTAGTTGGACTCTGGTCCGACGCCCACCATTGGACCTAGGCGGGAGTCCGACGCCACCATGTGTCACTACCTCGCACAGTCACACGAGCGGCACTAAAAGAATAGTGCGCGCAGTTGGTTCAACACCCCCATGAGCCCTGGCCTGATGCCACCTTCTCTCCACACGCGTGTTAGGGTCAGCCATTTTACCTAGCTAGAGGTCGGTCCGACGCTGAGTCCGACGTGAAGACCTCGCTCTTGGTCTTTGCTCAGACATGTCAGGGGACCTGTAACACCCCAGTGTTAAGCTTTGCATTTGACATCTACATTTTATGTGCACAAGCATCATCCAAGCATTCATGAACATGAGCATATGAAATTTCATCTCATTCTTATACATTGTCACATGAAATGTTGATTTATATATGTGTTTATGCTTGCAATCATGTATGACCAATGTATGAGATGGTTGTGATGTCATGAAAACACCTTAGACACATCTAGGATGGTAAATGGAACAATGTTTGTATTCATGACATAGGCCAAATTTGCTTCTAAATGTTGGTTTCATTTGAAATGCCATTTTCATGATACTAGTTTGACTAAAGTTGAACAGTAGCTTAGAGTGTTTGCATGGCTGTGTGACCTAAATAAAAGTTGTAGTACTTGACTAGGGTAACAACTTTTGTTTTTAGGTCAAGGTCTAATTCAGTGCATAGCATGTTCAAAAATAGCTCACAAGTATCAACAAAATACTATTTTGGAACTTGCAAAATTTTCTGTCATGATGCTGTTTTTAGTTTCAATATACCTCACTTTGGAGCAATGTAGTTTGTTAACTAGTAAGAATTAGATGATGGTTCTTAAAGCAAAGTTGTAGATGGCATGTAGCTCTACAACTTTTATTAAAGGAGTTTTTGCAATGGACGAATGGATTAGGACATACATGGGGTTGAAAATGCACTGTCAGGCTTCGTTCATGGCATCTGAACCCGTGTCTGCGCGCATGGCAGTGGCCGACTGGCCATAGGCCATGGCCGCCATGTGGCAGTAGCACACTGGCATTGGCCCGACCGATCTAGCCAGAGTGAGCACTTAAGCATCGTGCCCCTGCTACTCACTCCACTCGCCCCCTCTCACCTTCTCCCTCTCGCTCTGCCTCTCCAAAGCGCAGCATCGAGCTTGCCACAGCACCGCCACAGCAGCTCCATCGACGCAGCCTCACTGGCCGATTCATCTCAGCCACAGCTGCTACGCCATCACCTCCACCTACTTGAGCCACCAGCACCACCTACCGACCCTAGGTAGAGCGGCATTTTGCCTTGCCACAGCCGTCATCGTCACCGGAGCGTCGCCACGCTCGCTGCTCACCGTGGCCCGACCATTCCAGTGCATTGCATGCCTTCATTTTCTTTGGTCTAGCACCACACTAGAGTCCAGATGCTTAGGTCAGAGCTAGGAATGACACCACTGCTTGATGGCGCAGGAACGAGTCGCCGCTCCACCCACGTCTGCCATGGCCACCGTGGCACTCGAGCTCGCCGCTGCCGAGCTAGTTCACCGTCTCCCTCCTTTCTCTCGTGCCTTAGGTTGAGTAACCCTAGACATAGCTAGTGGCATGATGGAGACCCACCTTTCGTCGCTGTTTAGCCAGAACAGTGTGAGCGTCGTCGTGCTCCATGCGACACCGCACGGCCATGCACGCGGCTAAGCTCGCCGACGCCACCTCGAGCCCTCACCTACACCATGTAGCTTCGCTAGGTCACTAGGATGGAGTAGCCGTCCTCACCTGAGTGTACCATAGCCAGAGATGGCTAGTGTACCACCACCAACCTCTGCCGTCCGCCATGGCCGCCATCGAGCTTGCTCCGGCGAGCCACCGAGCCAACTAAGCCTACCAGTCGATGCGCGTGGGTGAGATGAGTGTAGTGGTGAAGACGCTATAGCCAGAGACCTCACCATCGGTGAGTTCTCGCCGGTCAGCGCCATCCCCTATTTTGGTCTCGCTAACGAGTGGGTCCCCGTTGACCACGGGCCTCGGCTATCAATCCGTGTGGTGTTTGATTTTTTGATTTATTTTTCTAAATTTGAATGCATGTTTCAAAAATTCATATCTCAAGCTAGAAGTGTCCAATTTTGGTGAACCAAATTTTGTTGGATTTCTCATGAAGTATAGTATTTGATAAAAATATGAGATGCACTGTTTCTGGCATTTTTCTAGGAGAATAAAATGTAGCTAGATAAATACTTTTTAAATGATTTCTATCTTGTAAAATGCATACCTTGAGCAAGAAAGGTGGTAAAATTGTTATTCCAATTTTTCTGGTCTTGTGTTGACATGCTCTAGCTAGGAAAAATATTAAACTAACAGTAAGCATAATTTGAATATTGTCTTCATATTTAATCCTAATTAATTGCTAGTTCCTAGTGGAATTAATTGGGGTAAAAATACATACCATATGATCATGCAAATTTTTACACAGTATTATTATGTTTGGAGGAATGTAAGAAAAATATTAAATCTATTGCTTGACACTTTTCACTATGCTTAACTATTTTTTTTTGCTAAAATAAGCCTATGTAACTTGTTATTTTTGTAGAGGTAGTTATACTTATCCAAAAGGCATAAAATTTGGACAGTAGACTATTAAGGTTATTTGTAACCTACTGTAATTTTGTCAGAATTTATTAAGCACTAGAAATATTTGTCCTTTAAATTACCTTATTATATAAGGAAATTAATAAATGGATATAAATAAATTATTTATGTTTAACCATGATGTTTTCTATGGTTTTTGTAATGCATATCATATGTTGATGTTATTAGTTAGGCTAAAAAGTAATTGGTTCTATGCAACGAGTTAATTATTGCTTTATAATTCAACTAGATGGCTGCATGTATAGTTTCAGTTGTGATGATAATTTCGTGATGATAATGATCTTTTATGTAAAACTTATTAATAACAAAGTTGTAGATAATTTACTTATATATATTGTGTTAAATTTTCATAGTCATAGGCCATATGGTTTAAGAATTATGGCTGTTAGAAGTCTGCTATCAGAAATACTTGCTCACTAGACAGATCTAAAAGATTGAATTGTTTGACTTAGATAACTGCTAAATCACATTAAGTGTATTAAAATAATGTTGTAGGCAATTTCATAATATTTCCAGAATGTCCATAACCATATTATTTTGATGTTTATAACTCCAGTTATGGTCAAAACAAGTGGTTGTTGTCTTGTAGTGCAGAAAATAATTTATATAAGTGTTTGCTTAAGTACTAGAGAAGAGATATGCACCTACTAAGTAAAAGAAGATGTAACTTGTTATCATCCTAACACCATGTTGTTGAAAACACTTATGAGAATGCATTCATCACATTATATCATATTATACATGTCATCATATATGTATTCGTGATATCTTATTTTATGCTCATGCATATAGGATCGTCCGAAGAGATAACTCTTTTGGAGTTCAACGAGGAAGAAGAGGAGGATCAGCAGGAGACACCTTAGGCCGTAGCTCTAGGAGAAGAGGAACAACCTCTCAAGGATCTCCCTGAGTGCCCAGATCACCAACCAACCTCTTTCCTCAAAGTCAAGCCCCGAAGCATTCTAAGTTTCCCATGTCTTACAAAATATCACTCGAGTCCTTTATGTTTGATGCATTAGGTTATAAGAGTTGATTGGAAACACTTGATGCATAGAACTACCTTGTTCAGTTATATATACCTTTAACCCTGTGTAGGTCTAGGATCAAATATATGCTTAGCCATGCTTAGACCGGTAGAAGTCGGGGGATTTCCTATCACCTATGAGATATAGGTGGATACCAAAGCACGGTTGGCTATATTTGCTATCGTGGAAAAGAACCATAGGTAATGTCAATGGAGGCCAGGTGGAGTCTATGTGTAGGTGGACTCATGTGATTCCGTCTGTACCGGTTAAGGACCATACCATTGTTGGCACTTCTGACAAGATTGAACGCATGTCTCTCACTTAGCTAGCCAGATAACTTGTTCTGACCATGAAGCTGAGTAGCTCAACTCAGGCCAGGCCCCATTCTGTTAGAGTGTGCACTCTGGATGGTAGTAAGGATGTGCAGGGAGCCAGATGTGAGCCCAAGGGCAGGCCAGGCCTGAACGTCCTGACAGCTAGTTGTCCCTGATTGTGCGGCGTTGGGCAAACCCATGAAATGTGGACCTGAGTTGTACCAAAGGTGACCTAAGGTGACCGTTGATCTAGTCTGTCTGGGTTTGTGTTAGGAATAAATTCTCAACTGGTTGAAATCGATTCGAATCGTCGTCTCTCTCGGACAGTGAGAAACTTGGCTAGCTCCAACATCATAGTAACTGTGTGATGGAATATGATGGTTCGGATGAACATGGAATTACTACACCGGCTATGGTTACTATTGTATGCTACTAAATGATATACCACATGTTTGGCATAGGTTAGTTGCTAATCTAGAGGTGAATAGATATAATTAACTTGATGACCGAATTATAATTGTACAACTAAATTTGTCGCTTTTTTATGCAAAACATTGTCAAGCTACCTCCACTTATAAAGCCTTGTGTAATCCTTAGAGTCACTTGATTTTTGGTTTATGATGGGCAAGTCTAGCTGAGTACCTTCTCGTACTCAGGGTTTTATTCCTATTGTTGCAGATGGTATAGTTTATCATGGCTATTGCAAGAACTGCTTCTGTCCCGCCGTGGATGAGGAGTGAGCCCTGGGCAGGCATCCCTTATTAATCATTCTTACATGCTTTTGTGGGAGTGTGATCACGAGTCGGCACTATATTTGAACTGTGATGGCAGATGTTAGCTTTAAACTTTAATTTGCTTCTGCTACTATTTACTGAACTTGGTTTGTAATAACCTTAATTCGTACTCTGATGAATGAATTGTATTTGTGAACCTTATGTAACGTGTGACATGTATGTTGAATCATGTACGATCTTGGTTGTATGTTGATGGTTAATCGAGACCAGTCATGGTACTCGATGGACTACGGGGTTTATATGGGCTCAAGTATGATAGTGCGACCGCTTATGGGTTACCATTGTACTTGTGCTCTTATACATTGGTCGGTTCTGCTACAGGACCATTGGACCCAGGGTCAGCTTGGTCCGATGCCCTGGAAAACCAGGGTTTGACGCCCTGTTTTCACTCCTTTTGATCTCCAACTTCACCACCTTTGCACAAATGTGCCAACCACCAAGTGTATCACCTTGTGCACGTGTGTTAGCATATTTTCACAAATATTTTCAAGGGTGTTAGCACTCACTAGAATCTAAATGCATATGTAATGAGTTAGAACATCTAGTGGTACTTTGATAACCGTATTTCGATATGAGTTTCACCCTTCTTAATAGTATAGCTATCTATCCTTAATATGATCACACCCACTTGGTGTCTTGATCACCAAAACAAAATGGCCCTATGGATTTCACCTTTGTCTTGAGCCTATTTTATTTTTCTCTTTCTTCTTTTCCAAGCCCGAGCACTTGATCACCATGGCCTCTCCACCATCACCATGATCTTCTCCATTTGCTCCATCACTTGGAATGTGCTACCTATCTCATAATCACTAGAGCAAGTAGGTTAGCACCTAGGGTTTCATCAATTCACTAAAACCAAACTAGAGCTTTTAGCAGCGCGAGGCATGCAATGGTTCACATAAATTGGGAGAGAGGAATGATACACCAACCTTGAAGATGGAGAAGTGTAAGTATATGCGGAGTAATGGTGATGCAACTGTGTTGTGGGAAGTTGGGAAGTAACTCACGCTGAAGTTACTACCACCGGTAGACCAAACGGTCGTGCAGGGTCGACGGCCATAACTCATATCCCAGTCGGCTCAGCTTTTCATGTGATGGAGAAAATGCAACCTCAATACCACTGCCTGGAAAAAACTATATATAAACGACATAGTAACTAGCATCATAGCCACATGAGGAAAATTTTCATCATGAGGATAAGAGGCCAAAAATCCCCGCTTGGCTCTGAAAGCATCTAGGCCCCTAGTTGGATTTCGGTGATTAATGTCAATACAAGATTACTATGACTAACGTGTGTTTTGCAGAGGCAATTAAGTTAGGTCATGGTAATGGAGATCGATTGGGCAATCGAGGTTGTCATGCCCCTACGATGGAAATCGTTTCGGTTTTCAAAGGATGGACGACAAGGTTAAGGATAACTAGTTCTAAGTGTCGATTGGAGTTGGAGAGACACTTAGAGTAGTTTAGGACTTTGTTTTTCCTTTGGCCGTACTATGAAGGGGGGTATGAACGAGTAGCTTGACCTAGTTGAGTCTAGTGAGTTAGGTGTGGTGCACACTTGTTAAAACTAGCTCTAGGTAGCTCCTATGAATGCCTAAGATCCTTTGGAGCAAACTTCATTCACATATGTTCGAGAGTTGAAAGTGAATGGAGGGTCAAACACTGACCGGACGCTGGCTCCGGTGCGACCGGACGCTGGCCGCAGGGTCCGGTCAGTTCGTTTGACTGAGGTGGTTAAGTCTGTTGTGACCGGACGCTGGAGGGTCGTGTGACCGGACGCTGAGAGCTAGCGTCCGGTCGACTCCAGTAAGGGTCCAGACTTGGAAAAGTGTGACCGGACGCGTCCGGTCAGTGCGACCGGACCCTGAGGGTTCAGCGTCCGGTCGAGTCCAGTAAGGTTCCAGTAAGGGTTTTATGCGACCGGACGCGTCCGGTCAGTGCTGACCGGACCCTGCCAGCGTCCGGTCGACTCTTTAAATACTGGTTCGCGGGTAGAACTGACCGGAGCGTCCGGTCATCACGACCGGAGCGTCCGGTCACCCCGCAGAAGCTCATAACGGATAGTTTTTCAGGCTGCCTTATAAATAGAAGCTCCACTCGTGAGTGGAGTTACTTTTGCTCATTCCAACAGCTGAGAAACACGTTTGTGAGTGCCAAGAAGAGCAAGGTCCTAGTGAGGTGTTTGTGATTTGAGAATCCAAGAGAGTAGCCTCACTAGCAAATCAAGAGTAGCAAAGTGTGCATCCATCGTCTCATTAGGCTTCGCGTGGTCAAGTGAGAGTTCGTGCTTGTTACTCTTGGTGATCGCCATCACCTAGACGGCTTGGTGGTGATTGGGAGTTTGGTGTTCACCCGGCGGAGCTTGTGGGTGACCCAACTTAAGTTGTGAGCGGCTTTGGGTGATTCGCCGCGACGGAGTGTCGAAGAATCAACCCGTAAAGAGCACTTGATCCTTGCGCGGATCAAGGGGGAGCTACACCCTTGCGCGGGTGCTCCAACGAGGACTAGTGGAGAGTGGCGACTCTTCGATACCTCGGCAAAACATCGCCGCGTTCCTTTCTCTCCCTATTTACTTTGAGCACTTACTTTGAGTATTTACTTTAAGCAATTCAATACTTGTTTTACATCCATAGAATTGCTTGCTTGAGTAAGGTTGGAACATAGGTGGTGAGTTCGTTGTGCTTTAGTTTGATAGAAACACTTTTCTAGGCACAAGGGGTTAATTGGGCTATCCGTAGGATTTGTTTATTGCAAGAGAATTTCGAATTAGCCCAATTCACCCCCCCTCTTGGGCATCTTGATCCTTTCAATTGGTATCAGAGCCTCGTGCTCACGTTTTTAAGCTTAATCGCTTAGAGCAAGATGTCTCACGGGGATGGTCCTCCTCCTATCTTTGAGGGAGATGATTTTCCATATTGGAAAATCCGCATGGAGGCATACTTAGAAGCTCTAGATGTTGGAATTCTTAGAGCCGCCTCCCAAGGGTTCCCCGCACCTAGGAATGCCGCCCAACTTCAAGGCGATGAAGTAAATTATGAAAAATGGAATGCAAAGGCTCGCAACACCATTTTTAGAGGCCTTTGCAAAGAGGTGTTCAATCGTGTAAGGAACCACAAAGACGCCCATGCACTATGGTCGGACGTTTGTGCGCTCCATGAGGGAACCAAGAGTGAGCGTGAGGAACGCTATCATCTTGTGATCAAAAAGCTAAATTCTTTTGAGATGTTTCCCAAAGAAAGTGCTAATGAGATGTATTCTCGACTAAATGTTCTTGTAGAGGAAGTCAATGGGCTTGGACTTACTCAAATGTCACCATCCGACGTTGTGAGAAGAATCTTGAGTGTCCTCCCCATTGACAAATATGGGCACATTGTGACCGTGCTACATCAAGGTGATCTTTCCGCCGCAACACCGACACAAATCTTGGGAAAGATCAATGCTCATGAGATGTACATGCACATCACACCACAAGACGGCTCATCCTCTACAAAGAAGAAAGAGAAGGACTTAGCATTCAAAGCTAGCCAAGACAAGGGCAAAGCAAAACTTGAGTATGAGAGCTCAAGTGATGAAGATGATGAAGAGAGTCTTGCCCTCATGGTGAAGAAGACCACCAAGATGCTAAAAAGGCTAAATAAGAGTGGCATCAAGTTTGATGGCAAGAAGAAGAAGTTCTTCACAAGCTCAAGAAGAAAGCCAATCTCCGAGATGGATTGCTACAATTGTGGCGAACTTGGCCATCTAGCTCATCAATGCACAAAGCCCAAGAAAGACAAGTTCAAGAACAAGGGCAAGAAAGATGATTCAAGTGATGAAGATGAAAAGAAGAAGAACAAGCCATACAAGAAGAGAGATGGCAAAAAGAGGGACTTCTACAAGAAGAAGAAGAGTGGCAAGGCCTACATTGTCGGTGATTGGCTCACGGACATTGATTCATCAAGTGGATCATCCGATGATGAGAGTGACGATGAAAAGGTGGCCGCCATTGCTATTGATCTTGCATCTTCACCACCACCATCGCAATCATCCTCTACACACCTATGCCTTATGGCCAAAGGTGAACGCAAGGTAACTAAGAGTGATGATAGTAGTGATGATGAACATGCTAGTGATGATGATAGTGATAGCGATGATGATGACTCACCTACATATGATGATCTTGTCAAAATACTAAGAAAATATACAAAGATCATTAGAAAGAGTAGAGCTACAAATGAAAAACTTGATGCTAAAAATGATTCACTCTTAGCTAAATGTGATACATTAGAAAAGGCTAATGATGAGCTCAAAGACACAAATGATTCTATATCATCCAAACTCAAGGAGCTCAAAGCTTCTAAGAAAGAGCTTAAAGATAAAAATGATAAACTTGAGTGGGTGCACAATGAGCTTATCACTAGTCACAATAAGCTAAAAGATGAATATACAACTCTAAAGATCAATTATGATACTCTTATTATTGCACAAGAATTCTTACCAAATGAGCCACATGATGCTACTAACCATGTTGTTAAGATTGATATAGCTACCTCATGTGATGATTTAATTGATGAAAGCATTGAGCATGGATCTAGTAGCAAGGGCAAGCAAGTGGTTGAGTGCAATGACTATGATGAGTTTGTCAAGCTCAAGAGTGAAAATGAGAAGCTCATGAAAGATCTTGAAGAGATGAAAAGTCACAACACCATTGTGCTAGAAACTCTTGATCATGACAAAGAGGTGATTCTTGAGAATGAGAAACTAAAAGAAGAAATCAAGAAACTCAAGGAGGAGAAGAACAATGATATTCTCAAGGAAGAGAATAAGAAGCTCAAGATGGAGAAAGAGCATCTCAAGGTGGGATTGAGCAAGTTTGCTAGAGGCAAGCATCTCCAAAGTGAGCTACTCATGAATACCGTCATGAAGATGGATAGAAGTGGCATTGGATATATGGCAAGTGTAGAGAAGAAGAAGGCTCAAGCTCAACACCAACAATCAAAGCCAAAGCCAAAGCCAAAGAGATGTTTTGAGTGTGGACAAGAAGGCCACTTTGCTCATGAGTGTCAAACTCCACCACCACAACCCTTGCCCAAGCATGCTAGACCCTTTGCCTTCAATGCTCACTACATGCTTAGAAAAGATTCGAGTGGAAAGATGAAAGTCATGTTCTTAGGTCCCCCCAACAAGAGTAGGCCTAAGAAAATTTGGGTGGCTAAGTCACTTGTTGAGAAGGTGAAGGGCCCTCAACAAGCTTGGATCCCTAAAGCTTGAATCTCTTGTGTGTAGGTGAACTACAAGACCGGTGGAAGTCATTGGGTTATTGATAGTGGTTGCACTCAACATATGACCGGTGATCCTCGTATGTTCACCTCACTAGATGAAAAGGTAGATGGACAAGAGAAAATAACATTTGGAGATAATTCAAAGGGCAAGGTTAAAGGATTGGGCAAAGTGGCAATATCAAATGATCATTCCATCTCCAATGTGCTCTATGTTGCTTCATTAAGTTTCAACTTGCTATCCGTTGGACAATTGTGTGATCTTGGCTTCCAATGCTTGTTCACCGAGAAGGAGGTTGTTGTATCCAAGGTAGATGACAAGCAAGTGATATTCAATGGATTTAGATACAACAACTTATATCTAGTTGACTTCACCTCCGAAGATGCAAACTTGAAGACTTGCCTATTCACCAAAACAACACTTGGGTGGCTATGGCATAGAAGACTTGCTCATGTTGGGATGAGCTCACTCAAGAAGCTTATGAAGAATGATTTGGTGAGAGGATTGAAGGATGTCAAGTTTGAGAAGGACAAGCTTTGTAGTGCATGTCAAGCCGGCAAGCAAGTTGCAAACACTCATCCAACCAAAGCCTTCATGTCAACCACAAGAGTGCTAGAACTCCTACACATGGATTTATTTGGACCAACAACATACAAGAGTTTGGGAGGAAATCTCTATTGTCTTGTGATTGTGGATGACTATTCAAGATATACATGGGTGTTCTTCCTTCATGACAAATCCGAAGTTGCATCATGTTTCAAGAAGTTTGCCAAGAGAGCTCAAAATGAATTTGAAGTGAAGCTAAAGAAGATAAGAAGTGACAATGGCAAAGAGTTTGACAACACAAATATAGAAGCTTATTGTGATGAAGTTGGAATCAAACATGAAGTCTCCGCAACCTATACTCCTCAACAAAATGGTGTAGTTGAGAGGAAGAACCGGACTTTGATCACTCTTGCAAGGACAATGCTAGATGAGTACAACACCCCCGAAGCTCTATGGGCGGAAGCAATCAACACCGCATGTTATGCATCCAACCGCCTATTTCTTCAAAAGTTCCTTGTCAAGACACCATATGAGTTGCTCAATGGGAAGAAGCCGGACGTCTCCTTCTTTAGAGTGTTTGGTTGCAAGTGCTACATCTACAAGAAGCGGCAACACCTAGGGAAGTTTCAAAGGCGTTGTGATATAGGTTTTCTTGTTGGTTACTCATTGAAGTCCAAAGCATATAGAGTATTTAATCATGCCACCGGCTTGGTTGAAGAAACATATGATGTGGAATTTGATGAATCTAACGGCTCCCAAGGAGCACATGAGAATCTTGATGATGTAGGTGATGAACCATTGAGGGAGGCTATGAAGAACATTCCGGTGGGAGACATCAAGCCAAAAGATGATGAAGATGATGTACAAGTCATTAACCAACCTTCTTCATCAAATGTACCACAAGATGGTGAAAAAGTTGGGAGAGTAGAAAATGAAGATACTCATATCTCCCATGAGCAAATGGTGGTACAAGCACAAGATGTTGATGCTCCACAACCTCCTCCTCAAGTGGTCAATAGAAGAAATACACCTCTCCTACAAGATCATCCACAAGATCTCATCATAGGGAGTCCAACAAAGGGGGTGATGACTCGATCTCAAAAACTTACTTCATTTATTGCTCATCACTCTTTTGTCTCTTGCTATGAGCCTACCAAGGTAGAAGATGCTCTTAAAGATCCGGATTGGATAAATGCCATGCATGAAGAGTTGAACAACTTCACTCGCAATGAAGTTTGGAATCTTGAAGAGCGACCAAAAGATGCAAGAGTCATTGGAACGAAGTGGGTGTTCCGCAACAAGCAAGATGATCAAGGTGTTGTTGTGAGGAACAAGGCAAGACTAGTAGCAAAGGGGTTCTCTCAAGTTGAAGGTTTAGATTTTGGAGAAACCTTTGCACCGGTTGCAAGATTAGAAGCCATCCGTATCCTTCTTGCATATGCATCACATCATGAAATGAAACTATATCAAATGGATGTGAAAAGTGCATTCTTAAATGGCTTTATTAATGAACTAGTCTATGTTGATCAACCTCCCGGGTTTGAAGACCCTAGATATCCTAATCATGTTTATAGGTTGTCCAAGGCACTATATGGGCTTAAGCAAGCCCCAAGAGCTTGGTATGAGCGCCTTCGGGACTTCCTCATTGAGAAGGGCTTCACCATTGGGAAGGTCGACACCACACTATTCACCAAGAAGCTTGATGGGCATATCTTCATTTGTCAAGTATATGTTGATGATATCATCTTTGGATCATCAAATGAAGACTCATGCAAAGAATTTGGTGAATTGATGTCTAAGGAGTTCGAGATGTCAATGATTGGTGAGCTTACATTCTTTCTTGGTTTTCAAGTCAAGCAAATGAAAGAAGGCATCTTCATCTCTCAAGAGAAATACACAAAAGATCTTCTCAAGAGATTCAAGATGGATGAATGTAAGCCAATCAAGACCCCAATGCCTACAAATGGACATCTCGACCTAGATGAGGGAGGTAACTCGGTTGATCAAACTCTCTACCGTTCTATGATTGGTAGCTTATTATATT
The DNA here is from genome assembly GCF_019320115.1 of Miscanthus floridulus. Taxonomy (NCBI): domain Eukaryota; kingdom Viridiplantae; phylum Streptophyta; class Magnoliopsida; order Poales; family Poaceae; genus Miscanthus; species Miscanthus floridulus. Next base: position 66,023,187 of record NC_089581.1, read on the forward strand.
TAACCGCATCTAGGCCCGACATCATGTTTAGTGTGTGTATGTGTGCTAGATTTCAAGCTAGTCCTAAGGAAACACATTTAATTGCCGTAAAAAGAATCCTTAGGTATCTTAAGCACACACCAAGCATTGGCCTTTGGTATCCCAAAGGAGCTTTATTTGAATTAATTGGCTATTCCGATTCGGATTATGCCGGATGCAAAGTTGATAGAAAGAGCACATCCGGAGGGTGCCATTTGCTTGGTAGATCACTTGTATCTTGGTCCTCCAAGAAACAAAATAGTGTGGCTTTGTCCACCGCCGAAGCGGAATACATTGCCGCGGGTGCCTGTTGTGCACAAATATTATACATGAAACAAACTTTACTAGACTATGGAGTAGTTCTAGAGAAAGTACCTCTTTTGTGCGACAATGAAAGTGCGGTAAAGCTTGCAAATAATCCGGTTCAACACTCTCGCACCAAGCATATAGATATCCGCCATCACTTTCTAAGAGATCATGTAGCCAAAAATGATATATCACTAGAAGGTGTAAGATCCGAAGATCAATTAGCGGATATCTTCACTAAACCGCTAGATGAAGCTACATTTTGTAGATTGCGGAACGAGCTCAATGTACTTGATTTTAGTAACTTCACAAAAAATTGAGCTTGTGTTGTCCCTTGCATTCATTGTAAAATACAACATGTTTAATTTGTGGCAATGCATATAGGGCTTGTCTAACATGGTTAAGATAACCGCCGAAAAGCGTGTGAAGAAGCTTAACCTTGGATCAAACTTGACAAGCAACTAGATTTACTTACAAGCATTACATATGCATGAATGTTGTTTTGTCGTTTTGTTCCATTTGCCCTCTTGTTGCCTACTTTCCTAAAAAGAATTATAGCCTAAGGCAAAATATTTTGAAAAATATGAGGGTTTGAGAGAGGTCACTCACATCAGTCCCAATTGGTGTTTATTTGGATCTTATTCAAGTTGGGACTTGATTGGGAACAGGTAGCGCGAAGGTATGTTGAAGAATTGCTGAAAAAGGTGCACCGGACGCTGCACCGGACGCTACTGTCCAGCGTCCGGTCAGTTCACAGGAGGTGAACTGCTGTTGAAGGAGTGACCGGACGCTGCGTCTGTGCGTCCGGTCAGAAAGGGCTCAGCGTCCGGTCGATCGGAGGATGACAAAGTTGTACTGACCGGACCCTGACTGCGTCCGGTCATGGAGCACCGGACGCGTCCGGTCGCGATTCCAGAGGATTTGGACCTCTCTGGAATCGACCGGACGCTGAGTGGTAGCGTCCGGTCGCTACCACCGGAGCGTCCGGTCAGTGGATCTTGCGCGACTTCAAGTCTCTATTTCGGTTTCCTTTTCTGTCACGGTTTGGGGGATTATATTAACGGGCCTAAGTCTTTCTCCTCTGACCTAACCAGCGCCGCCACCTCCTCGCGCCCTATCTCGCGCACGCGCCGCCGCTGCCTCGCCAAGTCGCCGCCGTACCTAGCGCCCGCGCAGCAGTGCCCTAGCCCGAGCCACCGTCGCAGCCTCGCCGCGCCACGCCTGCCCAGCCGCGCGCCACCACGCCGTGCCCTAGCCACGCGCCGCCGCAGCCCAGCCGCGCGCTACCGAGCCCCGCGCCAGCTCATCTCGGAGCACCGCCCGCGCCACCTTGCCTCTGCTCAGCACCTCGCCGGTCACCTCGCACCCAAGCTCGCTGCCCCATCGGTGCCGAGGCTGCCAATCTTCGCCGCTCTTGCCCGATCCTCTCACTGGTTGGTAAGGCAAAATCTTGTGCTTCAATATTGATCTCAAATTGTGACCTAGATCAAACTCTAATCGCACTGATTCCCCATTGCATTCAGGGCATTTGACATAACCCTAGCCCGGTTCCGAGAATCCCCCGCGTGATATCTTACCTCTTCTCGGTTCGAGTTTCGTCAGGTAGAAAGCCATACGATTCAATTTCGCATCTACATTGCTTTCTCTATTAGGATTTCGCATCTATTAGATATATTGTATTTATTTGTATATCCATCTATTCCTTCGTGCAGCGAGTCGGTTCCGTTGTGTTTCGTCTGGCAGTTGGCTGCAAACTCGGAGCCAAGCTCGCGAGTAAGGATCGAGGCCAAGCCTCGAAAGCAGCAGTATTGACAGTTGATCTTCATCAGCGGCAGTTCACCATCTTGTCAGCTCAGATGGCTCGCACCAAGAATGTTGGTGGTGGCCCAGGCGATGATGATCGGAGGCCCCCGCCTCGTCAGCCAGCCGGATCCAAGGGCAAGTCAACCAAGCAAGTAACATCCAAGAAGCGCAAGTACCCCGACGCCGAGACAGCGAGAGCAGCAGCTGTTGCAGAGGCCGTAGAGCGTGCAGAGAGAGGTGGTACCCGCAGCGGAGTTGTTATTGCAGATCAGCCAGTTTCACCCGCACTCAGAGCTGCGATTGAGGAGGCTGAGCGTCGTCATGGTAGTCCAGCTGGGACTGCCACGTTGGCAGGACGACGGGTTGCCATTGAGGAGGGTCCGTCAGCACAGCAGCAGCCCCCACCAGCAGAGCCTCAGCCAGCCCAGGAGACTCAGGAGAGTCAGGAGACCGAGCCGGCACCTCAGCTACGCCGCTCGAGTCGTACCAGTGCTACAGTTCCACCGAGGCCAGTTACACGGCGCAGGGGTTCACGTCCCCCGCCCAGACCAGAGGGTCCGCCTCCAGTGGTACACCTCGACTTGAGGGCCGCTACAGCCAGGCAGGTTCAGCAGCTGCGGTTTGTTGAGTTCGAGATCTGGTTTCCTCCGAGGAGGGATGAGAGAGCAGCTGAGGGGTTCTACACGCCACTGCATGAGGATTTCTACAATGCATATCTTAACAGTGGGGCAGTGTTCAGATCACAGAGGGTCTGTCAGATAGAGTCCATTGTGGCAGCAGCCGGAGAGGGCATTCGGCAATACTTGTCATATTTGCCAGGACTGTCAGATCTGATTGGACGGACGGGGATATATGTACCATCTTGGGTCCGTCAGTTTTATGCCTCGCTCTATGTTGATCCTCATCACAGATTCATTCACTTTGCCTTCAACGGCAAAGACCATAGAGTGACTAGTGGCAGAGCCAGGGAGATACTGAGACTACAGGAGCAACCCATAAAGATGCATGAGGTTTGCTATGGACAGCAGGGACCTCCCAGGCGTCCCCATGGAGGGTTGGTGCCCCCTACAGACTTAGTGCGGCATTGCTTCAAGGAGCCGTTTGGTGAGGGGTCGAGCAGGAACCCCAGTGACTTGACTCCTACAGCGAGGATACTAGAGGCCATCATCAGGAGGACACTGCTTCCCAGGTTGGGATACAGGGAGGGCCTGACTCGCTTACAGCTCTGGCTTCTCAATGCCATCATGCAGATGACAGTGTTTGACATCTGGGACCTCCTTCTTTCTGAGATGGAGGATACTATAGCTGAGGGATTCAAGGGTCGCAGGCAGCTTCCCTATGCTCACTGGATCACCTTCCTTATTCGCAGAGTTGTGATGGATAAGCCCCCTGGCATGATGGATGAGTATACAGGTGCCACCACAGAGTTCCCAGCTTACAACCTGTCACAGCGGATCAGACACGCCACTCCTCAGGCACCCAGTCAGCCTAGCCGTCGCCCCGACGTGCCAGAGTCTGCAGCTCAGCAGGATGAGATCATCAGAGGGATTGCAGCTACTGAGGAGGCGGAGCTAGAGGCACAGCAGGAGGTGAGCGAGTACAGTGATAGCTCCGACGACGACTACCAGCCTATACCTCAGATGCCTCCACGCAGACACGATGCAGAGGCCGGTAGCTCCAGTTCTGCTCCACCTGCTCCACAGACAGACCCCGCTCTCATTGCTATTCTTGAGCGGATGCAGCAGGATCAGACACGACAGGCACAGGAGACAGCTGCCAACTTCGCACAGTTTCAGGCTCGTCAGGACGAGTTCCAGCGGCAGCAGCAGCTCCTTCAGCACCAGCAGCTACTAATGCAGCAGCAGCTCATGGGATTCATGCAGCATGTAGTGACAGCTATTGGGGTCCCAATGCCACAGCCTTCGCCCCAGCTTGCACAGCCTCCTACCACTTCGACGACTCCAGCAGTACAGCCCATCGGGCTTCAGAGTCAGGGACAGCCTCCAGTTCAGTTCACGTCACCTCCAGTACAGGTGTCCCAGTGGTTAGCCTCACCGAGTGTTGCCCCGCAGTTCACGCCCTTTCAGACGGGCTTTACACCAGAGCAGTCTTCCTCGCTGTTCGTGCCTGAGTCGTCAGTCTCCAGGAGTCTTGGAGCATCATTCAGCGAGTTGACCGGCATGCCTACTCCGCCTCACATGCATACTGCCGGTCCGTCTACAGCAGCTCCAGCTATCATGACCACTCAGAGGCTCCCCTCGTCTGTCGCCTCGTCAGATCCTACGACAGACTTACTTGCAGCGTCACAGGCAGCACCAGCCCCAGCTCAGACCCAGACCGCTTCAGCGACACTTCCTGCTTCAGAGGGTCAGTCAGTTCAGAGCTCAGGATCTGATGATGATGGCGCCCAGTTCCATCTTGCTCCACGTACTTCAGCGCCCGACTCGTCCGCTGCAGCCCCGCCGTCCGACCCTTAGGTTTTGGTGTTTGACGCCAAAGGGGGAGAGGGTTTGAGTATGTAGACTTAGGGGGAGCGAGTTTTAGGGGGAGCTAGTTATCTAGTAGTAGCTTATTATATACATTTGGAGTTTTATTTGTGTGATACACTATTACTTATGCATTCGTGTGTTTACTTTCATGCATACTATTATATATATGTGATAGTGCTATCTACGTGGTTGTGATATTTGACATGTGTGATTTCTACTTCGCTTTTCTATATGTCATATCACTTGTGATTATGCTCATTTGCGTTTGCTTCCGCGTTTATACTTCGAAGCAAATGAGCTTTGTTATTTGTACTCATGCTTAATTCATATCCTTTGAGTACATTGTGTTGGCTTGGGTCATATAAGCTTGACTAAATCTTTGTTCTTATTGACAAAAGCTTATATGAACCAAGCCCGTCAAAAACCTCACTCCATAACATACTCGAGGTAGTATTGTCATCAATCACCAAAAAGGGGGAGATTGAAAGCATCTAGGCCCCTAGTTGGATTTCGGTGATTAATGTCAATACAAGATTACTATGACTAACGTGTGTTTTGCAGAGGCAATTAAGTTAGGTCATGGTAATGGAGATCGATTGGGCAATCGAGGTTGTCATGCCCCTACGATGGAAATCGTTTCGGTTTTCAAAGGATGGACGACAAGGTTAAGGATAACTAGTTCTAAGTGTCGATTGGAGTTGGAGAGACACTTAGAGTAGTTTAGGACTTTGTTTTTCCTTTGGCCGTACTATGAAGGGGGGTATGAACGAGTAGCTTGACCTAGTTGAGTCTAGTGAGTTAGGTGTGGTGCACACTTGTTAAAACTAGCTCTAGGTAGCTCCTATGAATGCCTAAGATCCTTTGGAGCAAACTTCATTCACATATGTTCGAGAGTTGAAAGTGAATGGAGGGTCAAACACTGACCGGACGCTGGCTCCGGTGCGACCGGACGCTGGCCGCAGGGTCCGGTCAGTTCGTTTGACTGAGGTGGTTAAGTCTGTTGTGACCGGACGCTGGAGGGTCGTGTGACCGGACGCTGAGAGCTAGCGTCCGGTCGACTCCAGTAAGGGTCCAGACTTGGAAAAGTGTGACCGGACGCGTCCGGTCAGTGCGACCGGACCCTGAGGGTTCAGCGTCCGGTCGAGTCCAGTAAGGTTCCAGTAAGGGTTTTATGCGACCGGACGCGTCCGGTCAGTGCTGACCGGACCCTGCCAGCGTCCGGTCGACTCTTTAAATACTGGTTCGCGGGTAGAACTGACCGGAGCGTCCGGTCATCACGACCGGAGCGTCCGGTCACCCCCGCAGAAGCTCATAACGGATAGTTTTTCAGGCTGCCTTATAAATAGAAGCTCCACTCGTGAGTGGAGTTACTTTTGCTCATTCCAACAGCTGAGAAACACGTTTGTGAGTGCCAAGAAGAGCAAGGTCCTAGTGAGGTGTTTGTGATTTGAGAATCCAAGAGAGTAGCCTCACTAGCAAATCAAGAGTAGCAAAGTGTGCATCCATCGTCTCATTAGGCTTCGCGTGGTCAAGTGAGAGTTCGTGCTTGTTACTCTTGGTGATCGCCATCACCTAGACGGCTTGGTGGTGATTGGGAGTTTGGTGTTCACCCGGCGGAGCTTGTGGGTGACCCAACTTAAGTTGTGAGCGGCTTTGGGTGATTCGCCGCGACGGAGTGTCGAAGAATCAACCCGTAAAGAGCACTTGATCCTTGCGCGGATCAAGGGGGAGCTACACCCTTGCGCGGGTGCTCCAACGAGGACTAGTGGAGAGTGGCGACTCTTCGATACCTCGGCAAAACATCGCCGCGTTCCTTTCTCTCCCTATTTACTTTGAGCACTTACTTTGAGTATTTACTTTAAGCAATTCAATACTTGTTTTACATCCATAGAATTGCTTGCTTGAGTAAGGTTGGAACATAGGTGGTGAGTTCGTTGTGCTTTAGTTTGATAGAAACACTTTTCTAGGCACAAGGGGTTAATTGGGCTATCCGTAGGATTTGTTTATTGCAAGAGAATTTCGAATTAGCCCAATTCACCCCCCCTCTTGGGCATCTTGATCCTTTCAGGCTCTACCAAGTAGGCTGCGTGACGGTGGTGCCATTAGAGGATGTGACATCTGTGGCCACCCATGCAAGTCATGGGTGATGGAGCGGTGAACACGATGCGGTTTCAGATTCCCTGGCACATTTGATTCCCTGCCACATTTCATCCTCATCTAAAACTGGACCTATTGACATGTACAACGTATGATATGACACGAGCGGGGAAGGCAATAGTCAAGGTCTATGACATCCACGGCCACCCACGCGAGTCATGGGTGACAGAGCAGGGAAGACAACATGGATCATTTGATTCCCTAGCACTTTGCGATCTAACACTAACATTGAATCACCGTATGAAACAGCGACGGGGGCTGCAATAATGATAATTTGCAAACACAACAAACCAATTTGCAAATAAACCAAGGAAAATACTTTCACCCCAGCACCATCTTAGTGAGGTGCTTTATCTCGCGTCTGTGTAGCCAAGACAAATACTATGACACTTGAAAAAATGGAGTAACAAGCATCATAACCATTCAGTTATTAATTCTTTTTTAAGGCAAAAACTATATATAAACGACATAATAACAAGCATCACAACAATTTCATTGATAACTTCAGTTACATTCCATAGTTATACAATAACAAAGACCTATTGAAGACTATTGGTTGTACAATAACAAAGACCTATCGAGTACATGTACATCCCATAGTCGAGTCTAGAGACAAGTAGTGCAAGCTAAGGACGAGGAAGCACCTCGCAAAACTTCCACTAGCATCTCAGTGAGGTGCTTTACCTTCCCTGCTGCACCTCTCACGGTCAGGAGAGAGAGGCAAGAAGAGGAGGCGTGGAAGAGAAGCGCCACCGTCGTCACTGCTGCTCCAGAGGAAGGAGGATCACTAGGGCACCAGGATTGATGAATCGGTGGCAGTACAAGAAATACGTAGGGCAAAAAGGTGGTAACTGTACATACAGGCATATCACCTTCCTAGTGGCCCTACGCATATCGGATACCAAACCAGGGATACCAAAGTGAATTCAGTACCCCTTGGCCTGCCCGAATAAGCGAACCCCCTTAATCGCAAAAAGTTCCACTAGCACCTAGATCGAGCAGCCCTCGCTGCGCCTAGATGTCGGTAGTACCCAATCTTGAAGGCCTTCTCCTAAAGTCGTTGCTGCCGTCGGAGGAGTTGGAGAAGGAGCGCCATGGCGATGAAGAAAATATAGGTAGTTGTCTTAAGAGCTATATCTATATCTATCTGTATCTAAGGAGGAAGGAGTGTGTGGATTGCCAAGAAGGGCATCCAGCCCTGACTTAAATAGGCCAACCTTGAAGATAGAGAAGTGGAGAGGAGCGGTTAATACGCATTAGGGAAGACAAGGCATAGAGTAATGGCGATGCAACTGTGTTGTGGGTAGTTGGGAAATGGGGAAATAACTCACGCTGATTTTACTACCGCCGGTACACCAAATGGTCGTGTAGGGCCGGCGGCCATAACACCTATCCCAATCGACTCGGCTTTTCATACGACAGAGAAAATACCACTGCCGCATCTATTGTTAACCCGTGGGTAGTAGAAGTTTCAACTACCGGCTTCCTTCCTTAAGAGGCCTCACAATCGATCCAACCGGAGGTGGAAGTATACACCGTCGCTTCTATCGCTACGATAGTGAAAGTGGCGACAGTGATATATCAATCTGCAGTAGCGAATAAGAGATCTTAGTGTTACCATAACTTAGTTATCAAAGTATAGTGGGGGTAAACAAATATGGGTAGGAAAGGGTGATGAAACAATTCCAAGAGTCAAAGATAGAGATAACTCACAAAAGATAACAAGACAGGAATAGCTAGGTGGGAGGACAATGAGTGAGTAAAGGATTCCTATGATCTATCTTTGCTTCTATGGTTTAACTCAGATAACAAGCTATAGCAAGCAGAAAGAGTCCAGACAACATGTACACGGGCGGGGCGAAAAGATGACCCAACAACAAGCGGACAGAACCCTTGCCAGAGGCACCTAATTCCGATAGCCCTACTATTAATAACTTGCCTAAGAACACATGGTGGATTACAAAGACTAAGTAGGGTTGTCACCACCTACTGTGAAAAGATCTAGATGGCTAGAAGAGGTGAATAGCCTATAAAATTTTTCTAAAAAACACAACACTAGAGCAAAGGTTGATTAGTACAATATGAAGCCCTAATAGCAACTACTTTACACTAGCTCTAATTCACCTAAAGCAAGCCCCCTGCACAATTCTAGTAGCTTTGGTTTCCACACTAGAACAAGCACCATACAAAGCTACAAGAACACTAGATACACTAGAGAGCTACTAACAAGAGCAACTAACACTAGTTACTATTATGACTACAACTAAGCTACTCTAGCTAGCAAGGCTAACAAGCTACCATAGACAAGCAAGACATGAAAGTAAATACAAGTGATGGTAGTAGAGGCAAACCAACGAGGGCAAGTGATAGACAAAAGATTTATCTCCGAGGTTTAGTTGCTTGCCAGCTAGCAACCTATGTCCTCATTGTGGTGAGTCCCCCCAAGTGATGATTTGCATGCTAACTAGCGTAACAAGCTAGACCCACGACTTGGGTGCCGCAAGAATCAATTAAATGGTCCACTCCAACTAGCCATGAGCATTCTAGTGGAGTATCCCTTTGCACTTCGTGAGATGGGATCAAAACCTCTCACAATGTCATTGGTCGGAAGTGAAGAACAATCACATCAACTCTTCGTCAATGACCACAGCTGCTCCAAGCCATCTAGGTGGCGGCAACCACCAAGAGTAACACGAAAACCGCAGCCCAGTCGAAGAACTAGTGCCACTAGATGCAAAAATCACAAGCAAATGTACTAGATATCTACCAATCTCAACTTGGATGAAGCACTAGTCAAGAGATGAGTGGAAGGTGTTCTTGGATGCTCACAAGAGTGTTGGTTTGCTTAGAGTGCCAAGAAAGCTCTACCAAGAGCTAGCCAACATCTATTTATAAGCCCCCTCCAAGTAGTAGTCGTTGGGCTGGCTGACTAGGCAGTCTATGTGATCACCGGATTAGTCCGGTGACCACTGGATCGCCCCAACGGAGTATGCGGTACGTTTGAACGATTCCCTGGCGCATAGTCGAGTGCTCCTCAGGAAGTCCCTGGATCAATTCGGTGACTTCCAACGGTCACAAAAAGAAACTAGTCATTTGAGTCCAACGGTCGAATTTTCCCTAGCGCATAGTCTGGTGAGCACCACATTACTCACACCGGATCAATCCATTGCTCTCCAGAAACTACGCAGAAAGGTTTTTGGGTCACCGGATTAGTTCAGTGCTTAGCACCATTAGTCCAGGACCTTCCTTTGAAAACTCCCGCGCAAAGAACAGTGCCAGTGCTTTATCCGTTGCTCCCCAGGATTGAGCACCGAACTAATCCAGTGCTTAACCCTAACCCTGGCTAAGCACTACACATGGCGCATGCTCTAGTGCCCTCTTCGAGGCCACACCGGATCAATCCAGTGCCAACTCCTACAAGTGCCCACGGTATGTGCACGTGAGTTAGCATTTTGACAAATATTTTTCAAAGGGTTTTCACTTGCATCTCACCACGTCACTAGGTCTAATGTATATGCAATATATTTTCACACCTAGTGGCACTTAAATAACCGATTTGACTTTAGAGTTCCTATCTTATTAATAGTACAACTATCTATATTAAACCTGATCATCGTGCACTCTATTGCGTCTTAACCGGCAAAATAAAATCCCTATTTATACCCTTTGCGTTCACACCTTTGGATTTTGTTTTTCTCTTTATTCTTTTGGGAGTGAGAGCTTGCTCCAATTAAATTGACCAGGGCCTTCATCCATCTCTAGCCTTAGCTCTCCATCATGGTGTGGGCATATAACATAGCTTAATCAATCACAGACTTAGCAAAAGATTAGTAGGTCTCAAGCCTGTTATTTGATTTCCGATAAGTAGAGGTGCGGGCATGCATTAGGGAATTACAGCTACGTATACGTCCACTAATTAACCGTCGAAGCTATTGCTCATTGCGCCCGGGTAATGTGGTTGCCACAGTCCATGGCACTAATAGCAAGTCAAGTCAGTTAGTTGTCCGTAGATAGAAGCGGTTTTCTCTCATGTATGGTACCCAAAAGTCCCAACCCGTGGTGGTGGAGGGTCCAGATTCCAACTACACAAGTAGTGGACAGTACTGTAGTAAGCACGAGAAAAAATTTGGAACACCACACACGACGAAAGTAAGAGGGTGTTTGGATGCGATGAGTAAACGTGTTTCATCGGATGTTACATGGGATGTTCGGATACAAATAAAAAACAAATTACAGAATCCGTCAGTAATCCGCGAGGTAAATTTATTAAGCATAATTAATTCATCATTAGCATATGTTACTGTAGCACCACATTGTCAAATCATAGATTAACTAGGCTTAAAAAATTCGTCTCGTAAATTAATCTCAATCTGTGTATTTAGTTTCGTAATTAGTCTATATTTAATACTCTATGCACGTGTCAAACATCTTAATTGGATAGCCACTAAAGTTAACAAAGTCCGACAAAATTAAGGTTTGAATGTGATTGGAGTCATCGATCGAGTACCTGAACGAGAACGAACGACCAATAAATTCGTTTTCCTTTTGTTGGGTAGCACAGTAAGTTGGTTTCTGCGCGCCACCTGCGCCTGCTTAGACGTGGACTTTGACTTGAGCACTTGGTGTACTAGGAGTAGCTAGTGTACTCCTATATATATCAGAGTGATGCCCATTCTTCAGATGCGATTTGCATGCATGATGCATTATTATTATCTGTACACCAATTCAAGAACGAAGGACGGCCCAGTGACGACGCTCCCTAGCTCTGTCACGTGATTTGCGTTAGTTAGTCGTCTTTAATCTGTGCTTACTCCTGCTCGTGCATAAAAAAAAATGCATTATATGAATCGCAGTGCTTTGGTAGAGTCAGTGTCACAGTGTGAGTACGGTGGCGCGTACTTTCAGCTGCCATATGCTTTACTCCAATCACTTTACTTTGAGGACAATGCAAGTTCAAACTGAGAAGGTGAGATGCATGACGACGATGCCACAGGCTGATAACTGATAAGGCCGTCGTTCAGGCATACGTACGTGTATGTCACATGCGACGGCACGAGCCGTCCATGCACGCCACGCCTATGGGCAATACTATACGGCAGCAAGTATAGATGCAAACGGCGCGGCGGTGGGCAGCCCGCCCCGCGTCCGCAGCAATAGGGGCTGTTCGCAGCCATCTGGCTGATTCCACTCTCAAGTTACTATTCCCAAACCAGTCGAATAGTGTTTTTCTCACGCAACAAACCAAATCGGAACAGTGTTTTCCGTCAAGTTTTAGACCAGCAAACGGGCCCATGCATGCGGGCATATGCGGCAGCCCGCTTGGTTTTGCGGGCTTATGCCGCGGCCCGCACCAGGGTTGCGCGGCGCCGCTGGCTTTTGCTGGCTAGCCGCTTAAGCCCGCTTCTGGAACGCGCGTGGGCATGGCTGGCGGGATTATGTGGATTAGCGGCGCGGGTCACCCAGCATCGATAGCAGCAAGTCCGCGACAAGCGACAAAAACGTACCCTCCGTTCCAAAAAATAATGTCGTTATGGAATTTGTGTTAATCAATTTTTAAAAAATTAAATATTTATACCCCTAAACAAGTTTATTATAAAATATATTCAGTGATTTACCTAATGATACTATAAATATCAATATTTTATATATATTAAGTTAAAGTTGATAATTTTATTTTTCGGTGAGTGAGAATGATGTTTCTTATGTGAGAGAAGAAGTATATGTCTCGGGTGTCGACGACACAAACGGATTTATCGCCTGTTCGGTTGGCTGGTTCGTATCGTTTGCTGGTTCGTTTATATGAGAGAGAAGTACTGCTGGCTGGTTCATATAAATAGTGTCCATGTGAAGGGGTTGGCCAGCCAGCCAGCCCCAGCCGATCACTGAAAGGAGAGCCAGCTGCTTGGTCATGGTGGACTCATGGTGCCGTCGGTGGTCTCCTATGTGCGCGACAAGCCACTAGCCAGCAGTGAAGTGTGTCGAATGCATAGTATCGAGCGAGGCTGCACTGCACAATGCTTGGACGTAACAGGAAGGTTAAACCGTCAGCATACGGCTTATACTATGGCCTGCAGTGTGAGTGCATTGTTGCTATCCGGCCCCAGCCGGCCGATGGCACACGGATGTCGGACAAGGCGCAGGGCGTAGGTGGGTGCAAATCATGGCTGACATGAGACACAACTAATTTTGATGTTGATTTGCTAGCACACATTGTGTATTACACAGGCTGATGCCGCCAAATTTCGTCGAGTAATGATGATGATGATGATGATGAGCATTTAATTTGTTCCAAAAGAATTAGTACCTGCAAACAAAAATAGATGATGAATGGAGCAAGGAATTATGTAGTAGGTTCTAGGATTTATAAAGAGCAACATTCTGAGAGTTGATGGTGGTCCATGAAACAGGGTGCACAGTTTAGAGAGTAGCTAGTGGGCCGTGGCCCAAAGCAGCAACACGACACCCTTTGTAGAGCTACCAGGTCTGAGCCTATGAGGGCATGGTCTTCGGACAAACATTCGATGCATGAACCAAGGCCTGGTTAGCGTCCGGACGCCCACGTCTGCAGCGGGTGTTCCGTGTCTGGACGTCCGCGTCTACAGCCGACTCAAGCCGCTCCGAACGTCACCGAGAAAAAGACGGATGTCCAATCGGCACCAGAAGGAGAAGACGCCGAGGGAAGGCAGCGGAAACCGACGAAGGAGATGCAACACTCAATTTACTTTTAAAAACATCCAGATATAACAATTGCAAAATACGTCTGAAGACAGATAAAACACTTGAAACAAAACACATGAAAAGCATTTGAAAACCATTGTAAAACATACGCAAACATCTAGATAAAATACTTGCACATATGCGTAAAACATATGCCACATCCAAATAGACACTTGTAACGTAAGTCTCGAAAAAACATAGACGAAACATTAGGAACAAAAGCTTGCAATATACGTGTACAACTTTACAACTGTGTAACATCATGATCTACTTTTGCAACATCCGCATGAAATACTTGCAACATACCTCTAAAACTCTAAAACACTTGAACATAAGCCTGCCAAACAGACGCTTTGAGCGCAATATTTCTGTTTCGGAATGGAGGCTCGTCGGCGCGTTAGAGTTCACCGGTGTAGAGCTCGCCAGGGACCATGCGTCACTCGCCCCACTCGCACGTGAGCCCCTCCGGAGCCACCGATTCCTCCCACGCATGCGGGCCTCAGAGCCGTCGTCGCCTTGCTTGCGCGGCGACAGCCGGCAGCCCAAATGCGGGGAAGCGCAGTGGTTGTCAGAGGATGCGAGCTACAAGAGCGCTGAAGGGGCGTAAACCAGCAGCCGACACCGAAAGCGCAGTGGTTGCCTGAGGGCGGCCGCTAGATCCCTGGCGTCGTGGCCTGGGGAACTGAGATGCGCTGCCGTGCGTGAGGTAAATGTCGTTGCCTCTGTGGCTGCATCGCTGACCCCACGCCACCGCCACCGAATCTCTGATTCGCCACAGCAAACTACTCCAGTGAGCTTAGTCGCATCTCGTCCGTCTCCTTTTTTTTTAAAGAATCACGCCAACCTCCTGCCTCGGTGAATAATGGATAAGAATAACTCACTCGAATGGACGAGGCCACAACGGCCACCGCTTCAACCATTTTCTTTAGAGCCGGTAGTTGGGCTGGCGTGGACGGCCCACGATCGGAGCGTCCGGCCGCTGACGGACTCACTATATCAGGAATTACCAATGACCCAACATTGCATTCGGGACGCTACCAGTCTGAGCGTATGCGGCTGTTTCGCGGACGAGGGAGACAAGTGTCCAGATAGCTAGTAAGCGATGCACTCTTTATGAGACTACCTTTTTAAGCGATAGCGTTCAGCTGCGGCTTATAAACCGGCTAAAGCTGATTTGTTACGAGAGAAAAACACTGTTTAATAACTGATAAGCTAGGCTAATAAGTTCAAGCGAGCTAATTCTGGCCAACATCAGCCGATACGAAGGATTCGGGACGCTGATTCCGCCTTGTTCATCTTGGGATCAGATCGACGCTTCTTTGGACCAGATCAGCTTGCTGGTGGACACGATGGACTGCAGCCTGTCTACGGGCAATGCCTAGAAAACTTGTAGATGCGTTTTTAAGCTAACTCCAAGTCAGGTTCAGGGATCTTACACACTGGTTTTCCTATCGTCAATACCGTCCTGTGTTTACCCCTGCAAGAACAGAACATCTTGCTTACGGTGGCAAGCACAGTAATATTGACCACTGCAAATTTATAAATGCATCCCACTCCCAGCCAACAGGCTGACTCGGAACTTGATTTCCCGCTAGCTTATGTGCTCTTGTGCACATCAGGGAATAGGATCCGCTAGCTTATGTGCTCTTGTGCACATCAGCATCATACAACGGAATAGGATATTTGGTTTGAGAATCCACTCATCCTTGACGAGATGGTGCACATCATCATAAGTTCCTATCAGTTTTGGTAAAATCATCTCATTCATTGTACTAGTTCTTAGCGCATATGATGAGTTGATGAAGAATCAACCCGTTCTGTCGCACTAAAACTAAAAAAGAGCTTGAAACAATGATGAATCGTTCCATTCCTCAAACCAAACACACCCTATCATTGCCTTGCCTACAAACCACAATCCGAATGAAAATACAAACATGTATATAACCATTAGACAAGCATCAAGATTTGTGAAAGCAAGGTGAGACATTAAATTATTCTCTCCAGAGTTCACGAACCTAACTCAATGTACATTCCGAGGTCAAATGCATGAACATGTGGCAACCACAGCAAAAAGAAATGAGCAAGGTCATGCGATTGCCCCCAAAACACCATAACACATACGCTCCAACAGAAATTTTTGGCATTTTAGCTTAGATGAACACGTTATGGATGGCAAAAGCCAAACCACAAAGTATGTTAACATTACCAAGGGTTCTACGATTGAGTCTCTTGTTTCAACTCCGCAGGTACAAGTCCTCGGATCTTCACATCATAATAGACCTCTTCCACCCTCCTCAAATCATACTTCATCCCTGCAAAATGATTAACAGAGAGGAGGCATAACCAGTGAGCATAGCATTAATATACAACAATGATCAGGCCTTTGTTTTCAATTAACAGCTTAAACAAGTTGATAACAGATAAACTCACCATCAAATTTCTTACGCAAGAAGTCATTGCGCAGTTCAGCATCCTAAAGGAAGCATGAAGATCGGTCAAGAAGCCCAAAACCCTTTTAGGACAGTAGTAGTCGCCAGCAGTGACGCGATTACTACAAATCTAGGCTGCAAAACAAAATCATCACAGCCATTAATTCCAGTTCTTGGCTTGTGATAATTACAACTTTTTCTACACATCCATCCATGCAATAACCACAAAATATCTCTATCCAGTATGAAATGCAGGTGGTGTCATGTAAAGTTTGATGCTAACCATGATGACAGTTTTTCCTTCACCTAAAGTACACTAGGGACAGCACATCAGCCCAGGTGCCTCTAACAAGGTATTAAGAAACTATGGAAGGAAGAGGTGCTATATGATTCTAATTTATTTGTTTCCCTTGATGTCATGAATCAACTAGGATGTTTTGTTCTTTTAACCGTGCAAAGAAAATGGGTTTGAACATACTAGACAACAATGGGAAAGAATAAAATGGATTAGTCCTGAGCTCACACAAAATCTTAAATTCATCTCAATAAACAGTACATGTTGAGCATGAATGCATGATCCCTCAACCCACTTGGTTTTTTCTTTCCAATTGCATATTAGCAGTACAAATTGATTTAGTATTTAAAGTGAAGTTAGCATATGAAATCATGCATTTATTCCCTTTTTTTTGGAGAAATGAAATAATGTAAAATAAATGATGAAATGGAAAGAATCAACTTGAGTGAACAAACATGAACAAAAATTTAGGGAGCATATCAATTAATTCCAAAAGAAATAGAAGCTCAGAGAATGTATTTCAGCCCTACGACTATGACCAATCCAGTCATACTAGGAATGGGCTGTAAAAGGAAGCGAAACATCAACCATTTAAGTTCTTTGAAGGAATTATTTCCTCTAAGCATAACCTTTTTTTCCTAACTACTGCTGAAATGTGCAAGTGTCAACCATTGGACTAGCTTGCAACGATTGTCCACGAGATTTAATCAAATATATTCATTTATGAAAATACACTTCCATGTCTAGGAAGAGCTGTGTGCTCTATTACTATTAATAAGTTTAAAGTTGTGTTCAAGATTTAAAGGCATCAAATACAGTCACAAGAAATGGGTCAACCAGGTAAGGGGTCAGGGTCGCACGTGTTAGAATATTGATGTGTGGGTGAGGGGTGGCAATTTTGGAATGCTGACCCCAATTAATCTGGGTCAACGACCCAAGTCGACCAGGTTCATGAATCATGTCTCATAGGTCAGTAAGAATATAGCACATGGAAGAAGTTCCAGGGGAAAATCAGAAAAGCAAAAAAGAACAGGGACTCTTCTCTTACCTCTGTTTTCAAGTCTAATTGTGATTTTGCTCTTGTTATTTACTTTGTGGTTTGCCCTTACTTTTTTCAAAATGAAGGCAGAGTTACCTATGTTCCATTAAGAGGAGTTAACAGTGTCGGTCAGCTAAAAAATACTAGTTTTCGTCTGAATTTTGCCCCAAGGTTTTTGTAGACTCCGTTAATTTTATCCTCTATTTTGACATCATATTTGGCAAGCGTTTGAAAAAAAAAAACCAACATTTGCAAACTTTTCAATTTAAGTAAGTTTAACAAGTCGCACTGCTTAGCCAACCATCAGCGGAGTCGGGGTTGAGGATAAGGTCAGGGGTTAGTGTCGCCTCTGTTTTTTTTATTTTCTTCTTTTCCTTTCCTTCA